>NW_020653200.1:7010290-7023051 GCF_003589595.1 Hyposmocoma kahamanoa
GTGTGTGTGTGTGTGTGTGTGTGTGTGTGTGTGTGTGTGTGTGTGTGTGCGTGTGTATGCGTGTCTGAAAGGAAATCTATTTTTCTTTTATGACCTATTTATGATATGAGAACACGCACGGGTACTAATAATTGTAGATCTGCTGATATCAAATGTTATTTGTATTTCAATTTGTAGAAGAGATTTACGGTTATGGCCAACGCAATAAGCACATACAAGGAGTAAAGACCGATATGTGATCTCAACAACAATGTACACATTAATCTGTTACAATCTTACTCATTATGTAGAAAGCGTTGATTACGTAGTGTGCGTATTTTCTTGTCTGTTTTTCAAAAGGTTAAGCGTTTAATCTTTTGAGTAATTATTAAGGGTAATTTCGAGCTTTCAAAATGTTACTTTAAGGTTGTGCACGATAAAGTTGTCCAAACAACTTTAAGATTTGATCTCTGATCAAAGATAAATTTAAGTTTGTTCAACTGTAGATTAATTAAGAAGGAGAAACTTCACGGGATGAGAACAAATGGAGGCTGTGGCCGCTCTGCTACAATAACATAATTATTTAAAATAAATTTGCCTCTCAGCCTTAATGAAAATGGCGTCAAAAGCTGCTTGGGTCAGATTACGCCGTTAAAGTGGCTATTAGAGCTTGAGAAATTAGCGATGAACACAAAAACATCATTGCCATCGTCCCTTTATTCCCTTTGTTGCTTGTTGTTATAGTGATGTTGTTATGCCATACGCTATCTTTGGTGGTTGCATACTTACTTGGCGTAATTTTTTCTGGTTCTAAAAAGCTTTCAGATTCCGGATCATTCATTTCGCCGTTAAGGTAGCGTTGTTCTACGTCAATGAAGTGGCCCATGGTCACCACCGTGACCGAGAAGTATACCTAAAACAGAATAAAGGAAATTTTTATTTTGAACTTATTTTAAATTTTGACTACATTATTCCGAACCAAAGTGTTACCTACAGCAGAAATAAGAAATGTGTGTGAAAGGATTCAATATTAGGAGAGCTTACTAGTGCTTTTGGTTTATTATGATATATGTTTGTTTTTAAGTTATAAAACAAAATATTCATAACATTCATAGCTTTAACGTGGACTTATAATTAGGAGGTACGGGATTTTCTTGCAAACAGCAATACCGAAAGGACGTGCCCATGGTATATATGGCGAACCAACAACAAGCTGCTAGACAACAATTAGATCTTTTATTATAGTGATTTCTCTGTTGTCCATATACGTTCAAAACAGCTCATTATTTACTATCAAGAACATCGACAGCACTGCAACAGTGACCGCATGTCAGCCACACAGCTTTATTTTAAACTCGTTGACCCCAAACTCTTTCGGATACCTACCATCTATGAAATAACATACAATTTTAATTTGATATTATATTTTATCATACCAAATGACGGGACGAACAAGTCGTGCCCCTGATGAAAAGTGACACGCCTATCGCAAATATTTTTATTTTAGGGGCATAGCCACTGCTCCCATTACCCTGAGACATATATAGATGATAGTTTCACCAGCACCCTTACCCTTCCAAACGGTAACACAATAATGTTCACTTACTTCTTGGCAACAGAAATAGGTAAGATAGCAGTACTTCCCTGTAGGGCTAGCACGACAAGACGCGACTGGCGCGAAAGCGACATAAAGCGCGACATCTCTGTGCGAGAATAACAGTATGTCGCTCTCGCCCTATCGCTAGCACCCTACTCGACGAACTCTTTTACAAGGTGCTTTACAGCTTCTACAAATCTTGTCATCAATCGTGGTGAGGTAAATTTGCGAATAAAAATCCTTTTAAGTTCCTCAAAATTTAACTACTATCAAATTTTACTACAAGGCATATTTAATGCTCCGCTAAAACTGACGTTAATTTATACCCTTAACTGACTGATTGGTCCTTTAATTACTTGGTTAACTTAATCTCTAACCGGTACCATTCTGACTCAAATCTTAAGCAAGCTAAGCAGTAAGACGAGCATTATTGCGTTCCGGTTTGGAAGGGGTAAATTTTAGTGTAACTTACATAATAGCCGACCAATACCAAACCGGAAATAACCCATCGTAAAACTACTGATAACGTGTTAGGAGGATAATCAATTACGAAATTAAGCTACCCATAATTCGCCTGCAAATTTCACATCCGTACGTTAACCCCAACAACAACTTAATAAGTAGGTATTATTAAAGGAATCGTTGCAAAAAAGAAACTGATCATAAATTCCTTTTTAAATAAATCCACAAAACCTGGCATGGAAATTAAAATTGACACCAGATTCGAACGAAAAACAAAAATAACTTTGTTATTCAAAGTTATTTTTGTTTTTCGTTAAACTGCCCAGTTAAACATTTCCTGTTCTGACTTAGTTAGGTGTATTGTGCTGTATACAGGCTTACAAACACTAAAATACTAAATTTATTGTCAACAACACATTCTTTGGTCAACAAAGCCAATAACATAGCAAAAAACTTCCATTTGCCAAATAGTATAAAGACAACCGAAAACTAACAACGAAGATATTTCTGTTTCTTCCTTTTTTATACTTAAGACAACACAATCTTTTTGTCTTAATTATAATATTTTTGGTTTTAATTATTACAATTAAAGATTCATTTTCTAAACAATTTCCAGCAATGGTCGGTAATGTTACAAATCATTAATAATAGAGCTAAGAGCAATTTAGTATTGTACAATGAAACATTTGCAAACAATTGCTCTAGGACCTAGTGAGCTCGGATAAATGTTATCAGGTCTACAAGAAACTCATCTGGATAATATTTGGAGGCGATGAACGACCAAAAGAAAAATAAGGTAGTGCCAGTTTAATAAACGATTCCGTTTGATACGAATATTTTGAATGTTTCAATCAAATCCAAACTTAACGCCGCAGTCATTCATAAATATGGAGAGGAGCCTACTTTTTCACAATTCTGCATTTTCGAAATGTTGGCGAGACGCTTGCCTAGTGGGTTATAAATAGAAGGTAAAAGGGGAAGAAATTGAAATTCACTTTGCGATCGTAAGGAATGTATTTTTACAATGCCAACTGAGAACAAAAAACAAACGTCAAAAGGAATACAAAATTAAAAGATTTCAAAATTTTAAACTATATCAAAAAACTGCTCGCGCACACCTCCTTTCCCCTCAATTATTGTTTAAATGACGATCACATTATCTTTGACATTATATTTTAAATTTGTAGTACTTTGATATTTATAATATGAAGTAAATGATTCCATTCCATTCAATTATTTCAGGATACTGTAAAAATTAAAAATATGCTGAATACGAATTGTATGCTTATTATTTGAGAAATAGCTAAGCAAATCCTTTCGTGGAAGTTACAATGTGAGCGGATGCTAAGAAAGCTTCACTCGCTACACTTCAGTAATAATAAAAGATGTATCGAACTCAGTAAATAATACTCTTTAGAAATGTACACGTGGTTTTGAATTATTCCTAAATGCATGCATCCATTCGTATCCGAAGATTTGATGCTCACACTAGGATGAAACTACATTTATAAAACATTAAATAGGAGACGGCCTCGTCCACTTCAAGTCGAATTCAAGTAGTCGCCTAAGTGCTTATCAGTTTGTAGTGTGATATCATAGACCTGTTATAGAAATAGAAATATTCTCGTCTTCATTATTACGCGTTCATAAGAAACGCTCTTATTGTTCCTAATTCCTGGAAGAGGTCATATTGGTGCAGATCTTTACGCATAAACTGTGGAAAGTCAATAGCTGGGTGTACAAGTAACTGGTCAATATAAGACAATGCGACAGAAAAAACCAAAACGCACATAATGTCGATGAAAGGTAAACCGCATTACCGAGGAAAATGAGTCAGCCACGCGAAGTGTAATGATGTAATTTGTACAGGAACACAGTAACACACTGTGCTTTCAGAAACGGTAATCAACAAAATATAATAAATAAAACACATTAAAGCAACTATAAATTATAACTACAAAGTCCTGAACGAAATAAAAACTGAAAATATTAATTCAAAATTACAATCGACAAACTAGACTGAACGTAACAGCTTTGAAATTAACAAACAAAGTCCCTCCGAGAACGTTAATTCTCCGTGAAGTTATGCGGAGAGAACTTCTTACAAAATCTATAGTCATATCTTTAGTCATGAAAGTACAAAAGGGAATCTTCTTTATATATCCACATATAAGGAGTCAATTAATATACAAACATTTAAAGTGAAAGAAACCCGCAAAATTATTTGCTCAATTTCACAAAATAAGGTTGCAGAATAATAGCTTTTTGAATGATAATTGCGTACAGATTTAAAAATCTAATCAATTGCAAAACTCAAATAAGATCTTTATTCCAAAATTTAATTGGATGGCTGAATTGCAGAAAAGTGAAGATCTTAATGTTTCACTAATAAGAGAAAAACAAGATAAGATATCATAAGTTCAAATTCCGATCTTAGAGGTTATTAAAGATAGGATTACACGCCGGCTCAAAAAAGATACCATCGCCGGCAGGCACTAAATTGTGCCCGAATTATATAAAGTTACCCCGGAACATTTCATTTAACTTTAGTGAATGCCGTATTGAAGGATTTTTGGATAAATAACGCCATTGCTGAAGAACATTTCCCTAAACATACGAAGGATATTAGAAGAATATCAACATCGGAAAACGCATATAAGTTTACTCTTGATTATGTTAGACGAGATTAAAATATCTAAATAATTATCTAACCACTTTTCTTGATAGTAGATTACAAGCGACTATATTCTCACGATTAAGAGAATTTATTAAAACCATTAGAAGAAATGAATAGAAAATATAGGTAAACGCACTCATTATTTACAGAGCTTTTGACACTGTCGACCTTCAAACAATAAACGATATCCTGCCCAACCGTACGCCTTTTAGAAATAAAATTATTCAAGCGTAGATGAATGGGGAAACTTTAATTTAGGGGTATGGCCAAATCTCAGTAACTATAAAAGTGAAAGGACAATCATTTTGTGTATGACTTACTCTAACGAATTCAAAATGGATTTTTAAACCATTCAATCAAACTGCCACAACGTTTACCTTTCGCAGACAACTCAATTATGGTTGGTATCAATCACCGTTCTAGGTAGGATAATAACATGGCAAAGATTTACTTACAACAGCCGAACTTTTCACTTAATTCGAAAGAAAATTTCAGCTTTTGATCCGCGACCTTTTTGGTCCTCAACCTCAAGAATTGCCTCACTAAAATGTTGACAGGATACTTCAATATCCATTGAGGAAACAAAATGCCTTAGATTTTTTTGAGATTTTTATTACAGCTCAACGTAATCGCAGAGTCAATTATGAAATGTTTAACCAATTTATAGAACATTATAGACAACATTGAAGGCGATACGGAAGATATATTTGCTCCACTTCCGAGCAGTGGATAGGCATAGGATAAAAATCAAGGAAATTCTGGTATACAAGGCAATAACAAATTATTATTTTTTTATGAAAAATAATATAATATCTGTCCCAATCTTAGCTGCGATAGCCCTGCTGCACTGCTGCCACTGTCTACCTGGTATATCCAGTTTGTGGAATGTTGGTTAACCTTTGCAATTATAATACTAAACTTTAATTTGTTCATTCGAGGTTCATATAAATAGCTGCGCCATCATCAGAACCCTATTGACAGCACTTGCGATTGATTCGTTTGATTTTGACGTTCGTACGTTTGTACTACAATTATTCACAAGGAAATGGACTTTTGGGACAATTAAACTTTTCTTAATATTTTTTAATGTCGATGCAGACGACATTGAAAAATATTAAGTAAAGTCTCACAGTTCAAGTTCACAAGACTTTTAAGCGGTTTTCTTCTGAAATAGAGAAGTAGGCCATGTTCGTACATAGGCTTTTTTTACCATAATTCTCTATGACATTACTATGCGACTAAATATTCTACTTGTGCGTTGTGAATGAATTCGCATCAAATACAGATTATTCTACAAGTAACGTGATTTTTATATCTTACCATCGTGTAGAGTGCAGCTGCGTAGCACCCTTTGCGCAAACTGCGCCAGCAGCAACATGACTGTATGATCGGCATCTTCACAATCTGCAACAAAAATAGTGTTTTAATGTTTTTAAAAATTACCGTTTAGTGGTGTACTGCTGATCAGACAATCGGGCTCTATACCTTGAGGTTTTCAAATAATCATCGAACGTCTTAACACATAGTTTCCCAAGTGGTCCCTACCCAGTGGGCGCTAGGTAGGGGCCTCGGAAGCAAGTGGGGGCGCTGACGCTGTCCAAGAGGTGCTACCGGATTTGAAAAAAAAAATCAGAATTATCTATGTAAACTACATTACATAATATTTTTTTTTTCATTGTGATTTTTTGTCTTAAGTTAATATCAAAAATACGTATTTTCAGTCTTTTTTTTAGTAGCGGGCGTTGAAATTTTTTTATCGTGGGCGGTAGGCTAAAAAGTTTGGAAACTTGTGTCCTAACATAAACATCGAACCCATTCCTACACCTTCAAAACGATTAAATAGTTTACCCATAATTAGCTTTGTTTCTTTTTACTAGTTGCTTTGTAGTTTACTATTATTAGTTAAAATATTATTATGTTAATATTAAAAAAAAATATTTTTTTTAAAAACATTCTTAATAATAATAATCACATTATTACACTTCAGAGTTTGGACCGATCTCATTCTATTCTTATGAATTTAAATTTTGATGTCAAAGTTCGTGCACTTGACTCTAAACAAAATCAAACAGTATGTTACTTTACACGCACACTTGAATTTAGTTACATACATTTGTATTTTGTAGATATGCGCAATGCAGTAGTACAGTAACAAAGAGGTAAAAGCTTTGTTTGAGATTTAGCTGAAAACGCACGAACTGTTGTTTGTTTCATTTAAAAAAATATCATGTTAAATTAATTGAAATTAAGCGGGTTCTTTTAGCGATAATGGTAATAATGGTAATTACAAGTTTACCATTATTACTTGAGATCGTTAATTAAATTGAGAGAACTGCTGCGACGTGCGTGTGATATAGTCACCGTTAAACTTTAGTATAATAAACATACACGAAGTTAAACGTGATAGGCATTATTTCGTGATTGGTTTGTGTATCATTTATAGGTATGTTTCTGACGTGTCTGAGCGGTACGATGTAGGTATGGGATTTCGGGGCCTTGCGAAATCGATTACAAATGAAATAACCATATCGACGGTTGATATTCTGGAATTGCTAGTTTAAATACACATAAAATCAAGATAGGAAAAGGTTTAAATGGAATATCGCTGCCTATTTACAATATTCTGAAGCTGAAAATATTGTAAAGTCTCACGTATAAAATCTTCTATAAAACCCACCTACTCGTATATAGTTATAAGTTTATTTAAATATAAACACAAAAATAATTTATTAATAATTTATATTTATGTGGCATTACACAAAATCAACAGTAGTCTATACTAGATAAAGAACAAATAATAAAAAAAATAGATAAACCTCTACCTTTAACCCATCCTGTAACGATAGAAAATAGCATCAAAGGCTGTGTCCCGAGCACCATGTCTAGGAGGCTGACAAGGCTTCCTCTTCGAACGGCCAAGCTTATTCTTTGGCGGAACTAGCTGCCTGCCCCAGCGACGTAGATTATGTATAAAGAATGAAATATTTTAATTATGGAGTAACTGGCATGAATACTAGAGATTTCTGATTAATACGCGTACAAAACTTGAATATAATAACGGGCCTTGAAGTTCGGGTCAACCACAATTATATAAGATAACGAATGAATAAATATAATGAGAAAGAAAAGATAAAAAAAGAAAGAAAAGGTAATAATGATAAAGAATACGAATGAAATACAAAAGATGAATTAAATTTCTTTTTCGATATCTAATCGAACGATTCGGTTAAAATCGGTTTGAATCGGGGGTTTGGGCAGTTTAACTGGCACTTGCAGTACGTCAATATTAGATGTTAACGGCGTTAGTTGCCTGGTCAGAAGGTAGAAGACGGAGTTGAACCGCGATTCTCCGCTAATCGACTGCAGGGAGGAAGGGATATCAGGTAGCTGGGCGTTCGTACAAAAGTCCTCTTTGCTCCATTGTGCTAGTAGGCAACCGGATAAAAGGGAACTAGAAAAATTCCCCAGAGGGTTGGGGCGGGCGGCGGAGTCCCCGCGATCTCTAACTCTATCCCCCTTCTGTGTAGCTTATACTAACAATCACTGGAACTCGTAGAAATCTCTCTCTCGTAAAAATTTTGCGATTCCTTCTCGATGCCATATTACGCCCTATCTCAAAGCAATCTAATGAACATGAAATCTCGTCGTGCACTTCATTTTGGTTGTCTTCTTTTCGGAACAATAAAATGAACGGTACTGAATAAATTTGCTTTCTTTCTTTCTTTCAGAATCCCAAAGACGTGGAAGATAACTAATATGCATGCTTCAGTACTCGAACAGCAGAAAATACTTGTTTTCTTCCTCAAACCCAATTTCCTGCTAACCTGCTATGTTAACAGATAAGTCAATCTGTGGTATGGCTCATTGTCGGATAATAATTTATGGTGATTAGAAATCCATAATATTACTTAATTCGTACCAAAAACCCACTCGAAACGTTAAAATTTACGAGTTAACTTCCACTCTAATTCATAAATGTAAATCTATCACATTCATTCTCAGACTACAAGAGTTCGTAAACTCGTATGCGTGTTCAGAATTCTGTGGCATGTAAATGATTTTAGCATACGTTACGTGACTTATTCTGTCATTTAGAGTGGTGCGCTACGCAGGAACTGAGTACATGAAACTACTGGGAATAAACGCGCAACTTGACTTGAAAACATTTATTTCAAAAAATTTGTTTATGATTAAAAAGCTTAACCGGAATACAATTTTTTCTTATTTCTTTTTTCACAGCACAGCATATTTGCGCGAGCAAAATTGAACATTACTCCCATAGACTTGACATGGTGCGTATAGATTTGAATATTTACAGATGGGAGTTGAAAATTTGGGCTTCGGTACGATCTGTAGAATTGTATTATTTATGCTTGTTTCAAATTTCGTGCATATCGGTTGGGGAACGGCCGAGTAATTTCGTTTGTTGGTTCTGCACGTTGATTGGATGTCTACTTTTTATCGAAAATAAATATCTACTATTTATGTACAACAGATAAAGTCGAAACAAATGCAGGCAATTTCTAAAGCTAAGATGGTGAAATTTTAACATACAGGACACCGACTCCTGTAACACAGGTTATATCTAGCTCAAGTGTTAGGGGCTTCATTATTATGTTGTAACTATAATAAAATTTGGAATTTATATTAATTCAAATCATATGATACTCTACTCTGATAGCGTCCTCCTCTCTACCGAAATTGCTGTGCCCAACAGGGTCCACAATTGATGCTCATCGATATAAGTTTTTCATCTCTGTATTTTTACATTGTGGAATGCAATAAATTACTGATTACTGATTGATTACTGATTACTCTTATGTAAACATAAGGCGTCTGACACTGCCATGACAAGACCGGCTCGGTCTTGTCTTGTCTATATTATTGTATATCAACAATAATACACCTTCTTACTGGTCTAAATATATCACACCACTTCACTTTCATGATACATGCCACGCCTAAATAACTGAGTTAACTTTCTTCATCTTACATTTTTCTTAGTCCCAAATGAACAGTTGTACTATACTGGTTTTTCGGACTACAGAGTAGGTACCATTTACTATTTTTTAGATAACCATACGAATTACCTGGGGCTTAAAAAGGACGCATTGGCAGAATCATAATGTGATTAATTGAAAATTCATATTATGAATTTTCAAACAAAACAAAAAACGCAAATAGATTAATTGCATTAGATACATCAATTGTAGGCAATTCATAATATGAATTGTCAATGAATGTCAAAGTCAAATAATCATTAACTCCAAAGGTAAAATTTTTACTCTCCTTGAGAAGAACGAGCAAGGAACTCTAGGGATTGCTATTTTCAAATAAAATTAAAGGCAATGGAATACACTTTGAATCATGATTGTGTGGAATTTAGACTCATGTTGTCTTCCCGTACATCTGTATCTAACACATACTCTTCAATTTTGTAATATGACTTTCAATTAGAATACTTTTAATGTAAGTTTGAAACTTAGGAAATAATAATCTTAATATATGCTCCGGAATCTTAATATAAAAACGTATACCTACAGTTCCCCATAATAGAATCATTTACCTTAGTTAAACAAAATCGTGTTACCATGAGTTTGGACTTAGTCCTGAAGGTTAATATTATGGACATCTTCTTAATGAAATCATGTATTAATTTTTACGGGCATAATAAATATTTGAGTAAATGTCATATTATGATGATGATATGAGTACCAGAGCACCTTCTTCCACCTAGGCCACTATCCAGAACACTCAGAGCAGAACTAATTTAGAAAACTTCATTCCCAAATTGATACTACCGGGAATCGATCGATCCACAGCGCAAACAGAGGTCGTCGAGATTCGGGTCGAGATTGACGTTTACCGGCAGTGGCAGAAACAATGCTATCCGTTGATATAGTTAAATCATTTGTAGGGTCTGGATGTTGCCTATCTGGTCAGCGATCAATCACTAACTAATTAAGTTCCGTAACTATTTATCTCTGTGGATGTTATCAATAAATTGCTGATAAAACAGTCTTATACAAATTATAAAATGAAAATACATTTAATTTATTACTAAACCCTGCCCTGTACTTATAAGTAAACAAGGAAAAGGTTTATACCTTCTGCAAAGACGAGCAATGCTTAATTAAAAACATATTTGTTTTTTTACTACACAATTCCACAACCGCTACCGCTATATGACTTCACTATAATACTGTAATTATGTAAGTAATAATAAAATAATAATAAATAAATATATATAATGAACTTAAACAAAACAAAGAAAGATTGAACAATTAATGATGAGCATACAAAACCATTTTAAAATCTGATTTGCTGTTGTGACTTTTAAACTCCTGCAAAGAAGAATCAAATATGTCAACTTCATTACACTTTGCATTGTATAAGGAACAAGTCCTTTTTATGAAACTGTACATGTCTAACTCAACTTAACAACAAAAACATCTTTTTTACGATTTGCTCTTTCATCGTAATAAATATATTTTTCAAATAAAGGGCGTCTACAATGTTATGCAAAATTTTATATAAATATACGTTGTAAAGAACAAGCATGAAAGTCTGGTTCGTACGAGCCACCTCACACTGGTATAGAGTACAACACGAAGGATACACAAGCTGTAACAGAAAGGTGTAGTCATAGTTCAAGGTCATATTCAGTTAATGGTATGAAACATATTTGTATTGTTAGCGCCCAGTTACACGACGCCAAAGTTTTCGCGCGGCCGCCGCGTGGCGACCGCCCAGTTACCACGCTTTCACATACATTAATAGCGAATCTGAATTCTATTTACTAGGCAACAATATTTAAATTCCTCTAAATAATACAAACACGATGACGCCGCGCGGTCGCCGCGTAGACCAAAGACAAGCCAGACTCGCCCGAGCTCCTGGGCTGCTCAAGCTCGTCCGGGATACTTAAGTTAAAACGTAAAAGCTAAGTAAATAGAGCGTACTTTGTCATTATAGTTAGATATCCAATTACGACCCTCTCAAGGAACTCTCCCACTTCGTACGTAGGACCCGTCGGCCAAGGAAAGTCTTCAGCGAACCTGACGGCCCTGTCACTCTCGCCACTTTGAAAGGCCAACCAGATCGCATATCAGTCCATCTCCACACCCACCAAACGTCCTCGCCGGCGAGATCGTAGACCCCATCATTTCAGCATGTACACTGGTAGATTCTCTCCTACAGCACGTCCTTCTGGCGGAAGTCTTCAGTAGCGATCAACTGCAAAATATCCTTAAAAAAAATTATAGTAGATTCACGCCGTCGCTACGCGGCGACAACGCGGCGGCGTGAACGCGATGAAATTCGTGTCGAATAAATAAGCCCTTATTTTGCTTCCCTCTATGTTACTTATGCGATTTATAGGCTGTAAAATTTCGAACACTGGTAAATCAAATACATTTATTGCTCTAGATGTGGTAAGTACAATGCTTGAAGTGTTGTACTTACCACATAATGTTTATAGAATGCTGTTTCACACTTATAGCTATTTGTACATGCAATTTTATAAAAGAAGAGTAATTTAATAGGCTGTATGTGCCTAATAAAAAAGTATCAAAATTATAGAATTGTGTTCCCAATTTAATACACATTACTTTATACGTATAAAGATTCTCAGAAATAATTAACTAACAATAAATTATTTTGTATTTTTTTTTATAAAATTACATTAAGTATAACATCAATATGTAAACTTCAACGTACATAGATATTATTGCACAACATGCTATTTATTCAAATTTTATTTACACTATAATATTTTTTCTTTCAATCAATTTCACATTAAGCCCTTCAACTTATATAACAGTTGTCATTTTAGCACATAAATAATTTTATATTTTTCGTTTTATCCAATATTATTCGTTTATGAATGTTTTTCAGAGATCTTTGATACAATCAATACAATGGGTGTACAATTTAAAACGTTTTTGCATTGTACGTTTTTTTGTGAATTGATTTGATTTATCGATAACTGGTTTAAACAAAATAATAGGGGTTAAAGTATGAAATTGCCGATTTGTACTGAAAATC
>NW_020653200.1:7023451-7040593 GCF_003589595.1 Hyposmocoma kahamanoa
TACCTCGAAAATGATACCCATATTGCATTTATTTCAAAACTCGTGTCCGCCATCTTGGATTTAGAAATGAGTGCCATATTCGTAATGAGCATCCCCAAATACCTCGAAAAGGATACCCATATAGCATATTTTGAAAAATCGTGTCCGCCATCTTGGATTTACAAATAAGTGCTATATTCGTTTTTCATCGACAAAACCGAGCACATCTGTAGGCACCTGATCGACAATGTCGGGCAAATCTGTAGGCACCTTTAACTTAATGATGAGTTAAGCAAGATACAATTTCCCCACTTTTGAGGGAAATGTTATTCCATGGCATCATTATTTGTATATTTGTGTGCGTGCCGACGATGCTTACGCCTACATGAATTTGGTTTTTGCCTCACTTGTGACAGTTCGTTTGATATGAAACTATCATTCTATGCGTTATTATTCTAAGGTTGTATTAATATTCGGTATAAATGGTGCATGTAGACGTCAAGAGTTGGCAAACATAACAACTAATGATGTCAAGAACCATGGGTGGGTTCTTCTTGTCCAGGTCAAAAACATAAATAATTAAAATTCCAAGGTCGTTCACAATACACGGGCCTTTTTACGACGTAGTGAAGAAATACGAAGCGCTTCGTTCAACAAAAGCTAATTCCAACAGATTTTTTCAAAATTACCGAAATGGAAAGTGCACTAACCAACCCATTGGCATTAATAAATTAGGAGCAATGCCGAAAGAAATTGCCACTTTCTTAAATTTGCCTCAAGCACATGAATACACAGGGCACAGTTTCAGAAGGTCCTCGGCTACATTGCTCGCCGATTCAGGTGCGGACTTATTGACACTAAAACGCCACGGAGGATGGCGGTCAAGCAATGTAGCCGAAGGATACATAGAAGACTCGATAAGAAATAAAGAAGAAATTAGCTCTCGCATTACAAGGAACATAAATTTGGAGTCAAGTGTTGACTTTCAACCATCTACGAGCACACACGCGTACATTTCACCATCATCGCCGCAGCCGCAACCGCCTCCGCCGCCGCCACCGTCTGCAGAACTCTGTGGTCTCGTTTCTCCTACTTTCACTCAAGAGAGTGAGAGAGAGACTGGGGAGATTGTAACTAATAATAATAACTTGACAACATTAAAAATGCCAACTGGCAACGTAACAATCACTTTTAAAAATTGTTCAAATTTCTATAACTGCTTTAACAAGTAATTAAAGATTTATTCGTTTAAGAAAGTCAGAGTCTTATTTCTTATCTTACGGCTCGGGCTAGCAATATTGCCTCGGCTGTAATTTTCAACTTACCGCACTTATTCTATATATATACATTATGTACTATTAATTATATTCTTCCTTTAATTAAATTCCGAATTGCTTGAAACTTCATTATAAGTTATTTTTATGAATCAACACTACAAATTTTTTGTTGTAAGTAAAGTCATCTTTTAAGAAATTTTAAAAAATTGGAATATTTCTGTTTATGACATGACGTAAATGTTATATTTTTTATAGTTTCATTGCAATTTCCGTCTAGTTAAACAGCTTTTTTAAAATCAATCGTTATCCATCAAATGAAAAGTATTGTTGACAATTATTTTAGTTTTTGGCGAACACCCACTATCTATCACGATAGAGATTGATCTAGTCACAAAAACAAGCAAATACCCTCATCTGATTTTATTGTTCCGTTAAGTTCCACAAAACAACTGGCAACTCAGAGAATTCGCAATAATCTCTTTTAAATATATAGATTTTTATAAGTGTTATTGTGATTCATTGGTGCAACTATTAGTTCTGTGGAGTTGTGGTCATATAAATCTCAGTGCAGTAACATTCCGGAAGTATTTGTAATACCACCTGTTACTAGGTCTAGTCATGAGTTTGTAATTTTGTGTCATCATTTGTATGCGATATCTATTGCACAGCTCTAATCCGAGATCATTGATTTCCAATTGGAAATAATTTCATTGAATGAATTGTTAAGGGGTCGATGTCGATCTCTGACTGCTGAAATAGTTCGCAATCTATTATTATTTGGTCATAAATGTTATCTGCTACAACAGCTTTGTGTTTCTCAAGAGTAATAAAAGCAAAACATTGTTTATTAATATATACTAGCTTGTACACTACGTAGATGTAATTTTTCTTAACATCTATCTATCCTTCTCTAAAGGATTAGTGGATTTAAAGGCTTAAGGTTTGCATTAAAAATTACAGTTTCTTGATTGTGCTTACCTTGAAAGCCACAATATCATTAAAACCTTAGGAACTTCATGATCTCCGACAGAGGTGATCAGATTTGTAATAGTAAAAGCAAATGCAAAAGTAATTCAATAAAATTGTGAAACATGAAAACGGAATCTTAAAACATTGCAATTTCTATTCGATATGTCGGAACTTGTCAGCAATGACCACAAAAAATCCGCCTTTTGCATGTGAAAACAATTAAAATTATCGCTCTTTTTTGTGAACCTTTTTTTATTTTTTTTTATTTTTAAGTAACAAAATTAACTATGAAAATCGTTTGTTTTATGGTCTATTTTCATGACTGTGTATTGGCGCCACCGATGGCAGCGCGTACAAGTTCCGCAAATTTATTTGACACTGTTTATCAAGGAGTCTCAGAAGATCGTCGACCTGTTCCCACAAAATAGAATGTTCTAGAAAGATGGCGCTTTACATAAACTAGCTACAAAGCAGTGGATAGTTTTGAGGTTCCACGCCTGAACGTTTGTTGAGCCAAACGTCAAAAATGTAGTCTATACAGAGCAGTATGGAAGTGCAGAAGCGATCAGGTGGCGTAGCGAAAAGGCCTTCAGTGATTTTCCGCAGCTGCTGCAAAGAGTGGATTGTGTACGTGGAAAGAGTTGTGCTTTGTGCTACGGTGTTTTGAGCCATACCTGTAAACGTCTGTGATGTGCGTGCAGTGAATATGTACCTAGTATTGCAAAATTGTCGTAAATACCTAAATGCTATTGAGTACACCACAGACAGTGAATTATAAGGAGCGCTTGGACCAACGAGTACTGATTACCTACCTTGTACATTTCCTACAATTTTGTTCCTGTAGGCACTACCTAGATAGTAAATACATACTTACATACAACTAGTACTTCTTATTATTAGTAATTGTAGAGCTATGTACTTTGTGACGACGGTTGAGTGCACTAATTTGCCTAAGCAAATTTGTTAAGGGTGCGTTTATTTACTTAAATTGGTGTGGATGACCAAAGACCGCTGCTAGTTTATATTCCAAACTAAATGTTGGTAAATTTAATAGTTATTAAGGTCGGAGCCGGCGTAATAACAGTTGAACCATATGATTCGTTTTCGACTATCGTAATGAATACGACATTGGTAGTCAGTTTTATAGACATCGTCTTTGTCATTGATACGTCTTGTATAAAATAATAATTGATTTATAATTGTAAGTCAATGTGATTTATTGATGTCTTTTTTGTTTATAGCATAATTTTAAAACTAAGGAATGGTTTAAACTTGAAACATGAAGCAACTTTGCTTCATATTTCATGTTGTCCGAAGGTGGCAGTCGACCATGTGTAAACATTTTTTTTATTATATCAAGTGACGGGACGAACAGGTCGTGCACCTGATGGTAAGCTACATGCCTGTCCATAACAGTTGCAGCGCCACTCAGAGCTTTATGTCGCGAAGATCTGAGAGGCACTGCCACTGCGCCCGTCACCCTGAAACATAAGTTGACAAGTCCCATCTATCTGTAATTTCACCAGCACCCTTAACCCTTCAAAACCGGAACACAGTAATGCTGACATTATTGCTTGGCGGCAGAAATAGGTGGGGTGGCAGTACGTCTCGGGACGAACTTTTCTCAAGGACCTCTACTGCTCCTAAACATGCCATTACAATCAGCATGCGATACAGAGGAGTTGTGGCGCGAAATAATTTGGCGCACAAAGAGCTATCTCACCCTCAGAACTTTGCAATGCTGATACAGTTTGTCTTAAAGGTACCTCTATCTATCTACCTTAAGATGGCCCTTCAAGCTATTTCAAGTTTAGTTAGCGTAATTTTATGGGCACCACGCCAGAACGGTACGCAGTACATTACGATTTGCAGAGGCCGGAGTCAGTAGTGTTGCGCTCAACTTAATGTCGAAGGTTTTTTTATGACAAATATTACTTTTTGTATTACAGGATTTCTGAAATACATATTTTAATATAATGTATTTAATATAAAATATTCTAAATTTAAGATTATCGTTTAGTAAACAATAAAGGCCTAAGTAGTTTACCTTTAAATTATTACCTTAAAAACCTACTGAGTAAATAAGTTATAAATTAACACAAATTAATGGCGGAAGTTGTGCACTGAGTTTGTAATTTACTGGACACTTGTGTAGTCTCTGAATACTCATTTTAGGCGGTATATTAATCTCGTAGTTAGTAGTATATAGTATCTGATTATTTTATTTATTTAATTATATATTATACAGAAAAACACAAAAACACATTTAGTAACAAGGAAAACACAAACAAAAGGTACTGCTTATTTCTAACAGAAATTTCGTCCTAAAACCCTAAATACAGGAGACAACAATTACAATAACGGGTTTACGTGCACAACAAAAAATTAAAATTATGAATAAAAAAAATATCCAAAACATTTAATTATTAAAATTATGGGAAATGAAGCTATATTTCCGGTTTTAAATCGTATATATTTGTTTTTTCAAACAAAGTTTTTTAGCGTATATTTGTGTTTGTTCAAACATACGCGATTTAAATCCGGAAAAATAGTTTAATTCCCTATGTGTAACAATCGCGAAAACCTAAGAACTCGTTTTGAAATACTGAGATAAATACATTTGTCGTACTATAAAATGGATGGAATAGTTAATAAATAGTGTTCCTTAACTCCTTTTTTAAAAATTGCTAATGATTTATTACCATGAACAGTAATAGGAAGTGTATTCCAAAGTCTGACCGCAGATACAGTACAGGAGGTCTTATTTATATTTAATTATTATAACTCTAGTCAACTGTTACGTAGCTTTACAATGTTAAAAAACGCAAAAAAAGATTATGATCCTCGTACAAATTTAGACTGACCGCGCACAATATGAATGGGAATTCAACTGCTTTAACTAAATTAAATGTAATTTTAAACCCCCGACGTCTGTCTCAGTCTTTGGCATCGTACCTCCGAAAACAAAAACGAATGGATTGATCTCAAAGCGGTTTTTTTTATTTAAAGGCTAATTTAATCGGGATGTTTCTTAACTACTTTTAACGAACTTAATTTTTTTATCCATATAATGTAGGGATCTCAGTCATAAAACGGTAATTCTCGGACTAGTATTCACTACCTAATTTTCGTAAATGTTATGGAATAATTATACGGTAATATACTCGATATTTAAATAATAAAAATTGCCACGGAAATTAGGTAGTGAACACTAGTCCGAATATGACCGAAAATGAATACTTTTCTTTCACATGTCCCAACGACTTGAAATTAAATCCACTGACATTACACAATATTGGATAACCAGGATAGTCTCACACTACCCAACTCTCAACTACTTATAGTAAAATTATCCTGTTTGGGCTCATTAAATTGGTCTGGACGAGCTGTCAGCTCACAGATGGTGACTTTATTTTTTTTTGGAATGCACTGTATCGAGGGTTTTTTTAATTTTAATTTAATTGGAATTTTCAAATTAATAAATGTCACGATATTTTACTACCATGATATTCAATTATTTTTTGTGCAATTGCTCCACTACATTAAAAATCGTTACAATACAAAAACAAAGATCTGCAACAGGGTATTAGAGAAATTCGTAGGGTCCGCTGGATAGTTCCATGGCTTAGTTGACATCAGACGCACTTCATACACGGTTTGCTAGAAGACATCGGTTCGAATCCGACCGGATCGAAAGATTTTTTAAAAAGTGTTCGACATTTGTTATTAAGAATTAAGTGTTATTGCTAAAATGATTTATCACAATGCGTATCATTACCAGCAGACAAACGATCGCATTTTGTTTGGTACACACCGAATACCTGTTGTAATATAAAACCATAAGAAACGCCTTATAAAAAATATTAGAACTTTTTTAATAAGAGTTTTACCGGATACTCCTCCGCTTAAATTCAATTTAATATCTTTCTATTTGAGAGGAAATGAAGCATCAAAATTCGAGATTTAAGCTAGCAAAAAAATTTTAAAGAAATAATATTGGTTACATAGTTTATTATGTATTGACAAAACTCGTTTAAGCAAGTGCTTACAGTGAATACTTATCAACTTTATAATTTAACATGCTTTAAGGTTGATTCTTGCAAAGAATAATGCTCGGGATACACGAGGCTAGTTTGTCAAGCTAGGATAACAAGGTAGTGCAGTAGTTGAATGCGATTATTACTTATAGTGGTGAATTATATTTTATAGTGTGGAATTTTAGTATCTTTTTGGATAAAGGGATTGACTGTACTTCTTTGATATGCTTTGGAAAATTGTTATACAGTTTGGCAACTTCGTACCGAATATTCTTAGTACCGTAGTTGGTTCGTGTTTGTATAGACATAAATTAAAGGCATTTCATAATTGTTTGGTTTAAGTTTGAATCTTTTCAGTAAAAACTATTAGAGAATGAGTATCTTTTGTCAGTATCTTTTTATCAAAATAGGTACACGTGTGGTAAATAAACATTTGTGCCAGTGTCATTAATTTGGTTATGTGAAAGTTTAAATGTTTTAAAAATTGCTCCAAATTTAATGTGTACAACAATAATCTGAACATGTGATTTTTTAATTTACAATATATATATATATATATATTTATAATATCAAGTGCCGGGACGAACAAGTCGTGAACCTGATGGTTCCACTGATGTGTCACTCAGCTCTTTAAAGCTCAAAGATCTGAGGCGCACTGCCACTGTTGTTGACAAGTCCCATGTGCCTGTAATTTCATCAGCACCCTTTACCCTTCAAAATCGGAACACAGTAATGTCAACATTACTGTTTAACGACAGAAATAAGTAAGGTGGCAGTACTTTCCTGGACGAACTCTTTAACAAAGGACCTCTACTGCTGCTAAAATATGCAACAGTAAAGAATTTGCCGGCTATCAGCTTTGCCAAAATCCTATTATTCCAAGCATGGAATTTTGTTGTTAGTATAACATAAGATCCTGCGCATTAACCGACTGATGTATATTCAAATCAGAATGTGTTTGCAAATTACAATGTAACAATGCACACTAAAATGTTCTATCTACTACTGGCAGACGTGTTTCAGCAACACCCAAACTTTCACTTGCAGTATCAAAACAATAGGTGTAAGCGTACAATAAACAACCATTGTTACACTGTATTTCTGCCGTGCTTACGTTAAGAACAGTGAAGGTATTTTAAACATACTGTTAATATTGTAAGCACGGTAGATTGTTATGTGTTCCAAAGCGAATTAGTGAACTAAAAGTTAATTAATATATCGAAGTAATCGTTTCATGTATAAACCGTACCTTAATTTGGTTTTAAACCCACTCAATGAAGTCATTTTGTTATGACTGTAGGTATGTTAGTGCCAAATTCAAGCTGTATAATTCCCAAAAGAGACGCAGAATATTGAGTAAACTATTGACCTCATGATTAGGCGTATACGTCGTATGCGAGTTGTTTAATGCAATAAATACAACCCAAGAAGCAAATTCTGACTGTATGTTATATAAAATTCGACAAAAGACTATGTTGATCTATTGCTCCATAAGGAAATATTAAGTGTATACACTCAGAAAAATTGTCAAATGGCAATAAATGCTTTATTTGGCGTAAATGTCTACAGTAAATTGTTACCGCAACAAAACACTGTTGATACGATAAAGCTAAGCGCATTAGTAATCCAACAGAGAAGCAAGGTCGTCGACATGGCGGGTAGAATAAGCAAGCCGAATTAGTAGTGGGCTGGACATATCTGTCGAAGAATCGATAACCGATAGGGGACACGAGTTCTTGAGTAGTGTAAAGCGCCCTTTTGCCAATTCGAGTGACGATCGCAAAAGGTTTCTGATGGATTGGATGGATGGATTCCAGCTGAGAACCTAGCGAAATGGCGCATCGGGAGGCCTACGTCCAGCGATAGGTGATGATGATAAATCGCATTACACCATTACACCAAAGATCAACCACTTGGGAAATAAACCTTCGATCTGACACGGTTTGCTAGAAGCCGTCGGTTCGAATCCGGCCGAATCTAAGTATTCGAACTTTGTATTAATAATTATAACAAACTATGGTATGGGAGTAATTTCACAAAAAAAAAAATTAAATATCGATTCAATACAAATTTAATTTCTTTTCGTTGTCAAATGTTTTTGTGCTATGTCAAATGTTTTATTGCTAGAGAGCAATAGAATAATTATATAACAACATTTGACTATGAACATTTTGTTCCGTAAAATCTACAAGATAGCAGTGACACATTTTAAGCAAATACTGAATCGCGGTGTTAAGATTTTCCCTCGATAGGTGACAACCCCAGCAGAATTCTGATTGTTAAAGTAAGAAAGAAGTCGAATCCATAAAGCAACAGCAACCCGGGCCTGTCTGATAGCGGATTTAATACTTTATATATTAGAAATGATTTTGCAATAACAAACATAGGCTTAACAGTAAAAACTTTGTCATGGGATCTAAAGAAAATACGTCGGTCGGCTCTCAGGATCTCTTTAGGTTTTATTGCGAATGCAACAATACTTTTTTCTAATGTTATATGCCCGCCACTTCACTTTGCTATTGAAAAATAATTCATAAAAGTCGTAAACCGTTAAGAGTACGTCGAGATTGAGACCAGAGGTCTTACCATGAATAAAATATTGAAACCAGTCACTATGGAAGTGATGAGGCATGGACGTGCTAAGGACAATGTGAGTAGTCGCGTCTTGGTGGCTTAATTTGTTTATTATAATTTGTACCCACAAAATATTTAAACTTTTTTTTAACTTTAGAAATTAAAAGACTACAACAATAAAATTATAAAATTACACTTTGTACTTTGGACCATTCTTATCGTAAGCGACATAGAGTTGGATTTTAGTCTTAAATGTCAAGTTAGACGTGCTCTTGACCTTGTACGTGACAAATGTCGAACGAGGCAGAGAGTCAGAGAAAAAACCATAGATATAATCTACGGGGTACCATTTACTACTTTTCTAACATAACAAACTTATATTTTTGACATTCCGGCTAGAAACACCGTCAGCACGTGTCAGACAACCTTGTTGGGACTTCGTAGTGAACTGAACTGTATGGAATTTTGTATAACCTTCGAAGACATTAGTAAAATCGATCGCTTTTGTAGTTACACCGTTAAATTACAAATGTGCAACGGAATGTGTGTGTAACGTGTAATGCCAGTATTTAGGTGAAAGAAGGCTCATAATCGATTATCGACTGTCTTATCACAAGTATCACCAAACGGATTCTGAATAACAATTTGATTAATTATTATTCCTGCACACACTTTCTATTTCTCTATTTTTGTCGACAGTTTTAACATAACTAGATGGTAAGACTGTTAATCATGACATAGTAATATGACGACATGGTTTCGACTATACTGCAATATTATTTTAGAATTTTATTTTATATCTACTCTGAGTATTACACATTTTTTAACTGCCTCTGGCTGAACGGTCAACAAGCTGATCTGCCCCGCAGAGATTCCGGGTTCGATTTCCGGGCCGGGAGAAATATTTGTATAGCCTACATTTATTTATCTCGTGAGTTTGGGTGTAATTTGTGGTTTGTCTATGTGTGTGTCCATGGCACCCGCGATACAGGATTTCCCTAGTGCGGGGCTATGGGTGTATGTGTTATTATTATTTTTATTTTAGCATATCATAATTCCTACTTGTAATATCCTATTAGTCGTGTACAAAAAAGACGAAATCGACGTTTCACAAAAGGGTGCCACTAATGATAGTGTGCAATTTACTATGTAATCGAGGGGCATTCACTAATAAAACGAGCCTAAATAAGCAATCACGTTACGTAGCAATGCTTTTAAGCAAATATAGGCGGTCTCGTACTGTGATTTGGTTTTGCCAGACTGAAAGTTCATTCGACCAAACTACGCTGTTTCAATTCAACTTAGTGTAATTGCAAGGTTGGAAATACGAGTTCATATTTGATACTCATTTTTCCTATCATTTATTTGGCTACGTAGGCAAGAAGTAAAAAGCAACATTATTTAACAGCTGGCGTCATCTCTCATAAAATCAATACGTGTTCTGATTTCCATATAAATGCAATTTAATGGACATATTTATTACAGATAAGAGGCTCTTTGATAATCTTTGATAGGGTGTGAGTTGAACAATTTGTGCTTCAAACAATTTACCTGCGTCCGAAGTAATCTGGGTGTCACCTTTTTTTTTTCACCTGGCGTTCATTTGACTGAACTACCTGAACTGACTGAATAGTTTAAAGTCGACTGAATTACGAAGGTATTCCTTACTAGAAGATTGTGGCGTAGCCTTAGCGAAAAGAAAGAAAAAGCTCGGTCTATATAAATTTAGTAATAAGTAAAAATCGACAAAAACAGTAAATCACGTGAAGTTTGAGTTTGAGTTTACATGTGGACGGGCACGTCCTCTCCTTTTCAAAATTTTGATGGTAATGATGACGGAATGAACCAATGTAAGAATAGTGGAAGGAAAAAGGAATTCGAAAACGATTCAAAATTTTAAAATGAAGTGGCCACGAACCAGTAAAGTGGAAGATAAATACGTGGGATGACGTTGAAGGAGGTCAGCCTCTTCACAAGATGAACTAAACAATATTTCATTACACTCTTTCCACATTCATTCATTTATTATACATAGCTTAAACATTAAGGGTATCTTGTTTTTTGTTATTAGAATCGAATAGAATAAGCTTTGTTGCATACAATAGAAACAAAAACAATGGTGCACAAAGCAGTTATTTCGAATAAAATCGAACTGAATATATACTTAAACAAACTTCATAAAACATACTGTATACATATAGTTACATACTAAATGCATCTATACCTACACAGTAAATAGAATACGGTTTTGATATGTATATATCAAAATGTATGTATATTTATAAACGATAATATTATTATTAACCCATTTATACCCACTGTTCTCCAGTTAGGCCAAGGTTTAGGCCATTGTAGTCAGCCCGCATAATTTCATATACAAATTCCGATAAACTCCGAGGGGTGAGTGAGAGTTCATACCCACGGCCTCGATGCTCCTGTTTGAAAGGCGGTATTTTATAATAATACATAAATATGTAATTTATACAATTTGGATGACAAATACTTGACGAAGTGATGAGTAATGTTCCTTTACCAATTTCTTAAATTTATCAAGCCACTGGGCATATCTTAAAGCTCTCAACAGGTCGTTCCATAAACGAGCTGCCTGGGCCCAAAACATTTTATCAGAGTTCAAGGACAATGCGTGGGTAGTTGTAAGACACGCGAGTATCACTGTAGCAGTAAAACTCCTTGTAAAGGAATTCGTCCAGTGAAGTACTGCCACCTTACCTATTTCTGCCGCCAAGTAGTGAGCTTTACCGCGGCTGCGTCCCGATTTTGAAGGGTAAGGGTGCTGGGGAAATTATAGGTACATGGAACTTGTCAACTTATGTCAGATCTCTGCGATTTAAAGCTCTGAGTGGCACAGCAACTGTTACGGTTAGGTGTGTAGCTTATTATCAGGCGCACGAGCTTGAACTTAAGCAGAAAAAGTGGGCGAAGGCGAATTGGCACCCATTTGAGCTTACTATGAAATTGTAATATATCATTTTCGCTTATTACAAAATTGTGATGCTATTTGAATCCTAAATGAATGATATTCTTATGAATCTAATTCCAAAATTTTAGTTTAGAGTGTCCCAAATTTATTCAATTGCTCTTCAGTAAGATTGACAGCGGCATAGTCTAGAATAGGTAATAGAAGGGATTTTGCTAGCGTATTTTAGTAGCAATAGGAAGGAATTTTCGAAGACTTCTTATGAATACCGCCGATACAAAAGTGTTAAGGGCTTGTTTTCTGTATTTGAGGAACTCACCTGAGATTTCATTACCGATTGTCCAGTTTATAACCCCGTATTTATTTCATTACAAATTATATACAAATTAGTAAGCTTTAACGAAATTTGTAATACTAAACTAAACTAACTACGGATGCTAAAACTAAAGTTTCAAAGACGCAACATTATGGTAAAGTAGTTTTCCATCGATTTTCACCAAGGTACATATACCTACGATATAAGGTATATCGTAGTTATATGTATGTACCTTTGGTTAGGTAACCACGATATTAATACTGTTCTGCAGAATTCTGAATCAAACCCCGTAGTTATCTCTAACACCTTTAACAAATACTTTGCTGAAATAGGAAACGATAACATAACCACGGACGTAGTCAAGGAAAATAAATCCGCATATACCGACAGTTATATTGAGAACTCACTTTATCTACAACCCGTAGATCCCCGCGAAGTAAACTCTATAATAAGGAACCTAAAAAACAAGGGCAGCTATGGTATCGACGAAATGCCCCCAATACTAATTAAAAAATGCGCTGAAAGCCTTACAATACCCTATACATTACTCATAAATCAATCCTTCCTAGAAGGTTGTTACCCAGACCTCTTAAAAACATCAATTGTAAGACCAATTTTTAAGGGGGGTTGTAAAACAGATCCTAATAACTATCGACCCATCTCGCTACTACCGACATCGTCAAAAATTTTCGAAACAGCGATGTGTAAGAGACTAAACTCATTCTATAAGAAATTTAAAATATTTAATAAAAATCAACATGGATTTCGAAAACACCATTCTACCATACTTGCAATATACAAATACACCCAACAAATATTAGATACACTAAATAAAAGGGAATATGCTGTAGGTCTCTTGCTTGATATGACCAAAGCGTATGATCGTGTTAAATACAATATACTGTTAGACAAACTCTACAAAACGGGTATAAGAGGTATCGCCCACAAATGGATGTCTTCTTACCTATCAAAACGTAACCAATATGTGGAAATAGAATATACAAATTATAAAACGGGTAAAATTCATTACGTAAGATCGGACAATACAAACGTCCAGAACTCTATCCCACAGGGTACGGTTCTCGGCTGCACTCTGTTTCTTGTTTACATTAACGATTTACCTAAAATTATAAATGAACACTGTAGCCTTTTTGCTGACGACATAGCTGTTTTATTTTCAGGCACAAACACTCACCAAATAAAAAACAAACTAGACATGACATTAGACTCAATTGTAAACTGGCTTGACGAACACAATCTAAAATTAAACCTAACGAAAACCAAAATTATAGAATTCAGACCTTCACAAAAGAAATCCCTTCATTTAACATACACCTACACGGGCACTCAAATTGTTGTACACAATACAACAACCCTGTTAGGCATAGACATCGATACAAATGTCAACTGGCAACCACAAATCTGTAAATTATCTAAACAACTATCCTCTCTAATTTTTGCATTAAAACATCTAAAAAAAACTACCGACCTTCAAACTACACTTACAGCATATTACGCCTTTATATATTCCAAATTCACGTACGGTATAATTATATGGGGAAATTGCTCAAATGTGCATAATATTTTCGTATTGCAAAAAAGATGCATAAGGGTATTATTTAATATTAAACCAACCGATTCATGTAAACCCTACTTTGTTAAACACAAAATATTAACCCTAGCTTCCATATACATTCTTGAGAGTTGTAAGTTTGTCAGGAAGCATATGTACTTGTACTCCCCAATCAAAACAGAAATAAAGAGAAATAACAGAAACCTGCATAAATTGAAACTTCCCGCAACCACACTCAGTCTGTACAGATCCGGCCCACACTCAATGGCAATTAGGATTTACAATACTATACCAAATGAAATAAAAAACCAAGAAAAGTTATCAACATATATTACCCTCCTGAAAGAGTACCTCATTGACAAGGCCTTCTATACATTGGACGAACTATTCGATAAAAAATGAGAAGTATTAGAAATGAAATGCATAAATTAACAAAAATAATAATAATATTAAATTGCGTTAATAATTTTTGTAATAGCAATTGATTGTATAACATTGTATAACTTTGTATTAATTACTTATCATCATATTTTTTTATAAATATTTTGTATAAATTTTTGTATAAATACTTAAGCTTATGTAGTGCCATCTTGATTTTTGCAGTGCCCTTGCAGGGTACCACATGCTTAAAGCTACATAATTCTATGTTTTTGTAAGACCTCTTGAAAAACCATGTGGTAGGCAAATAAATAAATAAATAAAAAAATAAAAGAATAATTGATTATTTAGAGGATCTGTTACCAGCTTATTGAAGGTCTTTGTTGAAGGTCAGTTGTTATATACACTGCAAGATAATACAGGCACTAAATCCAATGCTTCAAAAACGCCGTACTTTTCAATCCATTTTCACCACGGAAGAAAAAGATAATGGAAGTTAACAGTCTTTCAACTTACTAGTCAACTAGTCAACCTTAGATTATATTATTCAAATCGCTGTCACCAAAATTCACACTTACATAATGTTAAAAACTATGAAATCTTGATAATGATTAATCGCAATTTCTAAATTAAAAGATGTAACAAATTTTGAACAGTTAATATAATTTAAACTTTACCCAGTTTGGTATGATATCTTTGAAGGTTCAATACTTATTATTGCAGGTTACGAAATTTTGATTTTATAATTGAAATTTCATTCAATGTGCTGCCGTCAAGCGGCAATAGCTGAAAGACGAATGATCAACGCCTACGAATGTTCGACTGAACGTCCAAAAAAAGTCCACCATTTTGCAGAGGTAAAAGGCTTATTTCTTTTCTTATAACAAAAAATATATTACGATAAACAGAAAATCGCAAATTTATTAAAATAAAATAAGACTTAACGATCGTATGAAAGAATACCATACAGGTGCGACTATGCACTCTTAAGCAGCAAAAAAAAGGCACTTTTCCACCATTGCCGAGGTTTTCTGCGAGATAATTGACACGACCGTACCTTGCAAAACGAAGATGCCGCCATTGGCAAATTAAATACGTGGAACTACGCGTACTGTTGGCACACGTAACACGTCTTCTAAGCACTTGTACTGTATTTATTGCTCTGTGATTTTCAGCAACGTATATATATTCGTATACACATACGATACTAATACATACGGATCTGCAGAATAATTTATTATTTCGGGCAATCTGTTACCAGCTGAGTACGGTTCTCGGTGGAAGGGCAGTCGGTAGGTTACTGGTTAGGTAGATACATATTTTTTATCTCACGTCTTCTTTTATGATAAACATTTTATATAATACTACATGTATTATATAAAATGTTTATCATAAAAGAAGGGTACTTATTTATAGCAGTATACCATTTCGTTCAACTCTATCGTTTTCGTCGTTTTCCGGAGAGCATATAAGACGGCAATTTCACTAACACGGCAACCGTTTCTGCAATTTTTTATAATTAAATAGGCGAGATGGTAAATATATAACAAATTAAATGTTAAGTACATCAATTTCACTACAAAGAGCTTTGGGCGATTTCTACGGGCGAGTGTCTCAAATTAAATTATTTTTTAGGATAGGGTTTTTAGGATAGGGTAGGGTAGGGCATTCATCCAAACAAAAAATATTATGCCAGTTCAGTTCGAAACCCTGTTTTGCGAGATGTTATTGTTTAAAGTTATGAATTTTGCATAGAAATAACGTTATTTCAACTTTTAACTATTCTATGATCTTGGAATGATTACGATTTGCAATTGAGCTGCCATGGTCATTATTATTTGTGTCAATACTTTCTAAGTGATTTTACAGATTTGATTTGTTCCAGTTATATCTCGGAGTGGTTACGGTATAGGAGAAGAGCGCTGTATAATATCATTATTATCTGTGCTCTTATCGATGCTTAGGTATTCGCGATTCTTACACATAGGAAATTAAACTATTTTTTTCGTGTCTAAATCGCGTATATTTGTTGATTCAGACAAGCCAAAGTTTCGGGACTAATGTGCCTTTATATTAATTTTTGTTTATATTTCTACTGATTTTTTAAAGTGTCAATAAATGGTCATTTAAATAAGAACTATAATAATATTTTATGTCAGCGTTGACACTTAATATTTAAATTCAAATCCATGGAGTTGAAAGCGGCATATCGCTTATGATTACAACGCTTCGATAAAGTGTCTCCAGTTGACGTGTTCTTGACTGTAAATCACCTTACAGTTTCATCTCGCATCAGCTCTTAAGTATACGTGATTTAAAAAAATGTAAATTTTCAGATGCAGGTATCGCTATATTGGTTTATTTTAGCTACATTCAAAGTTTAATGACATGTAGCATACAACTTTAAGTGCTAAACAAAATAACATTTATTCATTACGCAGTTAATAATTTTATCGATATCGATGTTATTAACAACTTGCACAATATAGTAGACAGTCCTGTGGGGATTCTCATTTTTATTTTTTGTCTCACGTTTACGTTACGATTTGACGTTTGTTAATTAAAAACTCTAACATGTGGATCGTAAGGTCCATGATTAAGCGAAGAATAACTGTAAGTATTACTTTTTAGATCGATAATTCAATATTTGCGAAATGTTCAAAATTAGAGTCATTAACTCTAATTTTGAAAAAAATGCTCCAAAAAGCATTATTTCGTTTTATTTAATTTTTATTTTGTATTGTAAAACGCATATATGTATTTGTTTTGCCTTAATAACCAGTCGAAATACTCTTACGGCGCGTGTACACGCTAAGAAATTCGACGTGTCTGCTACAGAAAAGATGAGAATAGTCTTGTACACGACAAGAACTTTGCCGGATCTAGCTACGAAAATATGTCGTGACTAGATCCGGCAAGACAAGAAAATGATGACTATGTACACTATACGAATGCTTTCGGGCAGACGTGTGTACGGTAAATGTGTCAGTGCATTAACGAGTCTTCCAGGTAGCTGTCGTTTTACTAGCGACTGTGGGAATAAATATGTTGATTAATAATATTAGGAAGTTTCAGAAATAAAATTCCAACTCCTTGTGTTC
>NW_020653200.1:7040603-7045119 GCF_003589595.1 Hyposmocoma kahamanoa
ATTACAATAGGACAAAATTATTTATATATCTAATATGTCGCTTACAATAAGCAAAAAAAAATAAATGTCAGAAAAATTTATAAGAAAAGAAGATACAAGAGAATTTACTAGATTCATCCAATTTTGCAACAAAAAGATGAGTTTGGTACCCTCTAACTTACACTGCGATAACATGAGGAAAAGTTTATCAAATATTTCATATTTTCCTGTATTTGTCATTTCTTAAAAATCTTCCTTAAGAATAATAAATATTTCTCTCCATGCCTCAAAAGTACGTTGTTTATCTTTATAAATCTCTAAGGTTTGGTCCCCAAAATACGGGTCGTTTCTCTTCAACACTTAAGTATAAGTAAATCATGCACTTTATTAGTCGCAACAAAATTAGTGGTGCAACAATGATGCTTTGCAACACTAGTCCACGCGCATAAACGTTCGTTTACTGACAATGCGCCCCATACAATAGCGGCAGAGCGCGTCGAGTCGGGGGTGGACAAGACGTTTTCTTGTCCGGCGCCGAGGATGTGTACACAGTTCGTGTGTAGGAACGACACGAATTCTTGCATAGACACGGCGACTTTTCGTAGCGTTTACACGTGCCCTTATTGTTACAAAGTTACAAAACTCTATACTGGGATTTGTATTGTTTTGGTTTGACAGGATAGTGGTTGTGGGTGAATTTCGCTTTCCGTGTTTCAATGGCAATTTGAGTGACGTTTGTTAAACCCTTTTTTCTTTCGGTTTTAAGGGTTAAAGGGGTCTACAAACCGAACCCGCAAACCCGGGGAAATGGTGTCAGCAGCTTTGTTTCTAGAATCATGCCATAGCATTGGATTAGAAATAAGGACGCCGACACCAAACCTCCGCTGTGTCGCCGGTTCGGTCTGTAGATCCCAAAGCAACAAATAAGAACAAATAAATCAATAATTATAAAATCCCACAAATATTTATTACTCTCGTAATCTATATTTATAAAAATAGATTTAAAATCCACCCACTTTTATAACGGTAAGATTATTCTACGATCTTCACAATTAAAAGTGTATCCAAATATCAAATAAAAAATATCATTCGCGTCGCTCTCTTTCTTGTCTACTTCAATTCTTCTTCTAAGTCAATACTCAATACCTTATTGCGAACGATAATGTTATATCTATACAAACTGGTAAGTAACAAGATTTAAAATAATTTTGGACTCAGTAAGGGCACAGCAAAAGCAAGTCAAACGTTTCAATGAGATAAAAAATAATTTCAGATATTTTGTACTTTGTAAATAAGAAAGTTTTACTTTTAATTATGAAATTTAATCATTTTGTTACAATAAATATAGATTACTAAAAATTAATTCTTTAAATGCTCTTAGGATAATATAACAAAAATTAAATAATATACAGGTATTCCGGGTTATACTTACATTCTTTGAAGAGGAAAGTAAGAGAAGTAGTCATTAATTTTAAGTGCGAATAACAGAGGATATTACTTTAGGATGTTGTAAATTTTGAATCTGACTAGCCTTGACATGTCTTATCTTGTCATGACATATCTTGTTGTGTACTGCAAAATTCTTGTTTATGTTTGTGGAATACCGTGTCTATTTGTTGTAACTAGTGATAGGCTATTTCCTAGAATGTTTCCTAATGCAGAAATATTTGTGTTTAATGTTTCTAAAATGGGAAATTTACATAAAAAGTAGATTTTTTGGTACATAATCTTTTTCACCGAGTGCAAGGCAACTGGTAAAGAGCAGAGCCGTCCTAAAAGTGACAGCAGTACTCCATACTTGTATGAACTTTTATTATTAGGCAGTTTTTAGTTGAAATATGAATTAATGAAAAAATAGTTTATTTTGTACAGGGCATGTCAAGCTTGACATTTAAGATTTAAATTCAACTCTGTGCCGCTTACGATAAGAACGGTCCAAAGTACAAAATGTCAAGCTTGACGTGCTCTTGGCTGTACGATCACAAACTATAAAATTCTTGTTACATATATTAATAAATAACACTAATGATAATAAACATTTTAACACGTATTGTATTTCTAAGAAAACATATTATTATATATAATAAATTGGAAAGTTTCGGCATGTATTCGACGTGAAAGTTATTTAAGTTTGTCCTCGACGAGAAATATTGCTATTTCGCCGAGTGTTTAATTTTTTCTTCATTTCTTTAAATTAGGCTGACGTAGAACCGACTAAGACGAATGAGAAATTACCCACTTTTTGAACTTTTATTTACTATAATGTACCGTAGTAAAGTAGTTTTTTGATGTGTAACACAGGTGTAAACAAGCAATCATTTGAAATAAATAATGTTTAGCATTCGTGTAATAATACAAAAGTTATTGAAAGGGATACGTTTTTTGAAGTTGTTTGAAAACGACTTCTTGTACGGTTCACTGTGCCGAATCCGTCTGAGCAGTACCCCGCTCTCCCAATTTCTGCCCCAAAGTGTAAGTTCCGCATGGAAGAGCAGAACTAACGCCGTGCCGTGCCATGTTATGTTTCACGCTTGACATCGCATTAGCGATATTTTATATAAAGTAAATGTCTATAGTCCATAGTATAGGCTGTATCCACCTTCTATTAGATGGACAATCCGCTTTCCCGTTTTATATCTACATTGTTTACTGCGAGCGAACCATATTTTAATTTAATTACCGCTGCCGCTGCAGCGCTAGTGCTAACACGAAATTGACACTGGCGAAATGCTAATAGTCAAATATATTATTTTTTACGGACAATTGATTTTTATCCAGATATCAGTAACGTTTATTACTCTTAGATCAATTTTTAAACAAACCGTTGTAAACCAAATCGTAATAGGCATGTAGTAATTTAGTTGACGTGTAGCGTGCATGATACCTTGTGTGAACTTTGTGGAATATTAAGAAATTAAAAAAGAATACATAAAATAGTTCTACATATATTTATTTTAAGTAGGTATAAGTCAACGCCGAAATTTATTGTGTAAAATACTGAAAATTGTATATTACACAATAAATTTCGACACATTACGCGCAGAGGCACCTTATTGATATTCTAAATATATTGAATTATTGATATTGTCATAAGTACCAAAATTATTGACTGTTGATATTGCCGACTTGCCCAATGGCACTCTTTAACAAAGCAGCATCATCATCATCATCTTCAACTTCAATATCCTTCTATTGGGCGCGGGTCTTCCCTCAGGGGGGTGTAATAGTCCGCCGCGCTGGCCATGCGGGTTGGGAATTTCACACGAGTTGTGAACTTTCTTCAACATTCAGGTTTCATCACGATGTTTTCCTTGAAACCACGGCGTCTGCTTGAGAGGCGGAGGTCAAACTATTAGGCTACCACGACTTCTAAAGCTGCCTCGGTGGCCGAACGATTACCATGCCGGATTGCCACCAGAGGGCCGGGAGAAATACATGTATGGCCTACTTTTATTTCTCTCGTGAGTTTGGGTTTGTAATTTGTGCTTGTCTATGTGTGTGTCCATGGCACCATAGGGTTTCCCTAGTGCGGGGTGGGGTTATCATTAAAAAAAAAAGAAAAAAACAATAGCATTTAATTGCGAAATTTATTTGATAAACTGCCACGCAAAGTAAAATTCCATTTGCACGCATCTTGCTAGAAAACGCACAGTGCTTTTACCTTCTTAAGTATAATTACGTTACCCATTAACAGTTTGAAAGCTTTTTTACCCCGAATACAAAACAGAGAAGCGGGTAGATATTATGGCTATGAAACATATAGATACAGAACTATGACCTCAATGATTTATGTAATACGAGGAAGTTAATAATTAGTAAGTATTCATAAAAGATTTAATACAGTTTAATGTCAACAATAAAGGCAATTTGAAATGTTTGTCATCAAAGTCATGTAGGTATTTTCGGCCGGGTGCGCCTGGGAGATCCATGTGTCGCCTCCACCAATGCAGATATGCTCTCGTAAAACAAATTTTACTAAACGGGTAAATTTTAATGAAATAGTTATTTGTTATGCAAGGCTGTAAAGTTGTTGTTTGACGCGAGTACTTGTATTGAAACCTGAGCAAGCGAAGGAAGCTAAGATTGAATCAAAAATTGAGGGTTTCAAGCCACGAGACGCAAAGCAATTTTGCTGCCGAGCGAAACACACAACTTTTCACCTCATTAAAGCAAGGAAAATGGTAGATGAAATAAAATACAATTGAACTATAAAACATCAGTTTTTTAAACTAAAAGAAAAATTATCTATGGATGCGTTCTGAATTTACACCTCATCAATTTTTAAGAAAGATTATTGAAATTATTTTGGTTCTTGGACGAATTAAAATAATTTAATAAACACATTAGTAATCATTGTCAATTTAATGTCAACAATAACAAGAATGAAATATATCAACGGATATATATTACATAAATGAGTAATATACGACAAGTCGCTTATTTGAACGTGTCATTATTTTTTTTGCACCACAGTCCATCGTCAAGTTCGAATTTCAAAGACCTTTTCTACGCTAGCGTGCAAAAAACCGCTTTTGCG
>NW_020653200.1:7045129-7080806 GCF_003589595.1 Hyposmocoma kahamanoa
ATTTCAAAGACCTTTTCTACGCTAGCGTGCAAAAAACCGCTTTTGCGGCGCAGTTTTCTAATGAGAAGGAAAGCTTTCCGAGCTAGTGAGGTGAAAAACTATATGTTCACTTTAAATTATAATTTATTTTAAATTACATTATCTTGTATCGCACTATCAACACAATAGTGTATTCATTCAAAAAGTGTATTTTTTTAGAATCGATGAAAAGCGATGAAAAACTCACTTTCCGTAAAGGTTATTAGAATTTTTGTATGTATTAAAGTTTGTTAAAGACATCTAAACAATTTCCTACTTATGAAGTATATTTAAAAATCAAATGGATTAAATAATTCCATATTTTTGAGTAAGAACTGTTGTGCTAATTGTCGTTGTGTTGTCCAGAACTAGCTCACATAAAGTTTATCATCTTTTCTTTGTTTCTTATAATATTCTAACGAGGATTTTATTGACGTATTGTCTTGCATTTCACGTATTTTGAATTGTAATATATGTCCACGTGTAAGAAGGTGAACCTGATGAAGACAGACGAGTCTATTCTTCTTGAGGATTACAGCAGGAAGAATGGATCCGGTTATCTTCCGTAACTTCACGGACATAATATTATAGAGTAATGTAATTTATTATATTATAATTCGGTCTCCTTGTGCCTACTAGCTTAGCGCATAAGATTGTTACTATATAATGCATATACATACATTTATAATATGGACTAATTAATTGGTCTGGTAATAAATAAATTTGAATTTGAATTTACAGAAATAAAAGCTAATAACTTTCTGTTATTGTTTGCTATTAAGGATCTATTCTTTCTTCTCAAAAAATTTTTAATAAATCCTAAAAAATTACATTTTATCGGCCTCGGCGTCATCGAGCCTCAAAATATTATCTCCACGGCTAAAAGGCTATGCCACCTTTTAGGGCAGAGACAAGTGAGAACATACCACCACCTGCGACCCTCTCACGGCCTGACTGTTTATTCTGTTGACAACAGTAACGTTGAAATATATTCATTCTACAGCAACTTATATAGCGCTTGCGTTGCAATTTTGGAAATTCGCGCTTGCTTTCTTAGAGGCACGGAATTATTAGAATTTACGAATTCTGCTATTTAAACGCTTAGACGGAGCGCAAAGTGAAGGCTAAGGGTGCTGGTGAAATTACAGGCACATGGGACTTGTCGACTTATGTCTCAGGGTGACGGGCGTTGTGGCAGTGCCTCTCAGATTTTTGCAATTTAAAGCTCTGAGTAGCACTGCAACTGTTATGGACAGGCGTATAGCTTCCCATCAGGCACACGACTTGTTTGTCCTGTCACTTGAAATAAAAAATAAACTGTTGATTCTAAGCATTTCTGATAAAAGAGCGTTTGCAGTCGCAACGGCGCGGCGGCCTACAGCAAGATTATAATTAATACACAAGGAATTGATTCTACCTTTCCCTCAGGGCACATTTATTTGACACGAATTTCATCGCGCTTACGATCGCGTGCACGTTGGCCTACGCGGCGGCCGCGCGGCTACGGCGCTGTTGTATCAATCCGAGGAGTTTAAATGTTGTTGCCTAGTAAATAGAATTCAGATTCGTGTACGTGAAAGCGTGGTAACTGGGCGGCCACCGCGCGCCGGCCGCGCAAAAACTTTTGCGTCGTGTAACTGGGCGTTCACCTTCGACATTGATTACATATCAATGGGCATTTGTTTTGATTCAAAGAAAGAAATAGACCACTACAGACATACTACAGATCTACAGACAGACAATATTTGATTGTTCTACATACCTATATCGGCCTGATTGTGATACTGACAAGCTCGGGACCTTTGAGAATATTCGCGACAGATTAGGTATATACGATTGCGGTGAGGGAAGGGAATGTCACATCCTCTGCCTGCCAATTGACAACTTGTGAGTTACGCAACTGTAACCCTATAGAGGTATAAGTTGCCACTTTTTACATGTGAATGCATCAGCTTAGCAAAAAGACATTGTAACTTTTTAATGCTTTTTGTTTTTAGTATTAATAAGACGAACTGTGTGATGAATAATTTCATAGAAAAATTAATTATGAAGCAATTATAAGCAGTAATTAAATTTCATAAGACTACACACGTCCGTGCTACACATTGACTTACAAATGTAAGTCAATGGTGCTACAGTACAATTTTGCCTATATAGAACCTATATCTAGACTCGCAAAAAGATTTATGAACATCCCGTCTGTAGCTCTGTCCGTTAAGTAATCGGTCTTCTTTTATACGGAATGTTTCTCTAAACGGAATGTATCTCTCTAGATAACTGATTGAGAAATATTGCAGTTGATAAGAGTGCAGCGTCGAAACTCTTTCGACTGATACATTTCATCCTCAACAATTCCTTTTACTGTAAAAGTGCACCCATGTGTCTTCACCTTTGCAGGAAATTTGATATGACCGTTGATTTCACGGCTATATCTAATTTTTACCAAATTCGAATCGGTAATAGGAACTTGTTGAATTTATTTATCTCAACAACTAACTTTATTTTAGGAATTCTGAAAACAAATTTTAATAAAACTGTATGAGGTCCTCTGGAGTAACTATCGTGGTCACCCAATGTTGGGTCTCCTGTGGCAATGATTAATTTGATCTCTATGACTAATCACTCCATCACAAAATAGGAGCATAAGTTCTAACCTTATTCTGTTTTGTATTTAAGTGTTGTTTCCGTTATAGGTACAATAGATTCCTTCCCGCGATGGTTATTACTCACACATTTGAACAAGGAATCAGGGCTCAGTTTTTGTTAGAGTAAATGAAGTTGTCGTGCACGTTTAGTCGTACGAGCAACTCAAGTTTTATTTAATTTGTAATGCGCGATTTCAATATAAAGTAGGTACTTACTTAGTGCAAGATAATTTTATTTGTATTAAAACTAAAGTAGGTCGTGACATAAATTTATAAACAGGTGTTAAGACGCTGGATGAAAAGATATGAATCAAGTCTGTTTAAATGTTAAATAAATTATGATACCAGGTGCAACAAAAAGGGTGTAGTCATTTTTTCCAAGTTTATAGATCTCTATAAGTTTGGAAGAAAATTAAGTTAAGAGTATGGAAAGCCAATAAATATTGGCTTTCTATACTCTCTTACGCAGCGGCAATAGATTGGATCAGAAACTGAACAATCCGTCGCATTTAAATCGTGTATAGAATATCAAATCAAATTGAATCTTTAGTGGACCCGCAATATGTGTTTTTTATAACCTTCTCTCAAAATCTTGATGATATCTATAATTGAGCCAAAAATTGCCGATAAAGGTCAAACGGTCTTATCTCGGTACTTAGTTAAATTGAGGATTCGCCTAATGGTCCTTTGCTTGTCAGCAATATCAATGATTGAAATATTAAGTTGGCCTGAAATCGTTACGGGACTTTTTGAAGAACGCGTTGAATGGCGAATAATTTCATTTTTAAAACGTGAAGTCCCGGAGGAAGAAAACACTTATAATTCCAGTTGAAACTCTAGTTTATGAAAGATAAAATGTAGGATCTTAATGTATGTATTCTAATTTAATTTATTTGACTATTTTGAGTATCTCTAAAATATAAAACGACATTACTATATCGACGTCGCGAACTCCTTGCTTTTTATTAAAAAAATATCTTATTATATTATTGTATTCTATTCTTTACTAAACTACTAAACATACCGTCCAGTACTACACTAAAGGACAAACGCCGATTTCTGCCTGTTTTTTGGATTTATCGAAGGTTTTCGAAATGGTCTCGTATTACTATACGACAAAATGTAAAAGTGACAGAGTTTAGGACAAAATGTAAAAGTGTACGAATACGCTGGGGGAAGTGAAGAAGTGGATTTGTTCGGTTTTCGGTATGCCAACCAAACCAATGTAGTGTACATAGTGAGATGCGCAGGTGCGCTCGCAGACATGTACAAGTCGGAGTGTGGGGTGAGACAGGAAAAACTTAGCTCGCCTAGGTTATTCAATTTAAATTAGATCGGTGGCTCTACCGTTAATAATATACTATTAACGGTAGTGCTTAAACAAAGTGTACTTATAAGTTATGCTGATGATATGATGCTGCTGTGCCCTCTGATCAGGGGGTCTACTCTCGATCTCCGTCCGACATCCGTCCGAAACAATTACTTCCAAATAAGCAATACTTGACCAAATGAAAAGACGCGTGATGCGAATGAAGCTTCATACTGGATACTTGTCTTTTAATTTTGTCGAATATTACATATTTGACAGTAATTGTTTCGGACGGATATGTCGGACGGAGATCGAGAGTAGCCCCCCACTGCCCTTTTGAGCATATGTGGAGTTCCTCTCAAACGAGTGGCACGTTTTTAGTACCTTGAACACTGGGTCACCGGGAACCTGAGTGATGGTCTAAAATAAAAAGTTTGATGTGATTTAATTTGATTCAAAGTTTTTGCTATGTTTTTATCTTGTATAACTCAAAAGCACAAGTATCAAAGGCTTTCGATAAGTCCACTTGTGAACCCCAATAAACCAAATAGTGTATTATGTTGTGCTAGCTTGAGGGCCAATTTAAAGATCTATCATCGTTGTAACCGTAAAGTGGATAGTCTGGATAATATTATGTACTGCACATTGACATTTACAGTAAATACCACAAGGTACGGTCCAGGGCCCATTTTAATTGTCTCTCTGCGACTTTCTCACGTCGTCGATCTAAAATGTGCAAGTCGTTTACATGGTGATTTCCAGTTCAGGGTCAAGTGCACAAGTGAAATTCATTTAAATTAAAGAATCTACATGTTTATAAACTAAAAACATTTATTTGCATACAGAAAAATCACTTCGCCTTATTTGCCCTTTTATTCACTTAGCGCTTTTAGAATTACAATTAAATTAAAAATGTCAGCAATAAATAACAGTGACTTAGTTAAAATGACGTGTTCTTATAATAATACTAAAACTAATGTTGAATGAATTCCAATATAATAATACTGGTCAATATTTAATATAATGCCAAGTGCCAACTTCTGAAACCACGCACCAGAACAATTTGTTGCCCGTTGTGACCTCCATGGTTCTTAACTAATAATTTTCGTTAGAATTTTAACCAACCATCCGACCTGCATTTCTGGCTTAGTAACTATGATTTATATTTAGCAAAATATGTTTATATCTAAATTAATGACACGGCATCAAAAAAAAGAAAGTGACCTTGAAAGTTTAAAGATAAATTACACACTGTCAAAATTTCAATATCGCAGTAGCAGTTCAACATTCTACTAGTTGAAAAAGTTCTTATTAGATACGTAGCTTTATTAGCGGTTGCTTGGAAATTCTTCAACTTCACTAAAGATCCCAAGAAACATTTTAAGAAGTTCATGGAACACTTTAAATATATATATATTTATTTACTAGTTTATGTGTGGAGTTTCGTAAGTAATAGTACGTTAACAAAAGTCGCAATAAACAATTTAATTAAAATTTAATTCAATCGTTTTCACATAAATAACATTCACTAGCGTAGAAAGTGTACAAAGTTACCTTAGCTGGAAGTTCTTGTACTTTGCTGCAGTAAGGCTTTACATTTCATTTCCTTCCACGTATTCTTGAGGAAGAAATTTCAAGTTCACTGCGGTGCCTGTCATAATAGCGTGTTTCTTAATTTTCACTTTTGAAAGAAAATATTTTATTTGTACTTTGATTGTTCGGATGGCACATTTGTCGCGGTTCAAAGTGACGTCGTCGTACCGAGACTGTAAGCGCGCGCCGCGGCCGAGGGCAGAATTGTGAGTGTGGGCTTTCGTCCCGCCCGCCCACGCGACACCGACTGTTTCACAAACTGCTAAGCCTCCTAGTGATGTGTTTGTATATCGCACAAACTTCTAGTCGACGTCATACTTTCCTTCTCCATCAGTTTTCTGAACATTATTAGATATATATAATTTGACACTTTGTTTAAAAAAGTTTTGAAAGGTTAGTCATTAAATTTATTGTATCGACTATCATTATATATTATAATAATATAGATAATTAGAGTAAAAAAAAAACTAAAACTGTTTTCTGTGTTTGAAATAATAAATAAATGAGTTTTCATGTCACACCAAGTAAAAAATGTGAATAAGAGATTATAAAGTTGGAATTGCCACTGTAATCGAATTTTTAACGGTATGGCGAGCAGTCGGTAATTGGGCATCCCTACCGGCCGAAACAACCCCCTCAGTCGCGTTAGGCACCCTCCTGCCTGTACCTTATACACGAATGTATATTCGGCTCATTTTAAAGGTATGTTTGTCTAGTAGATACATTGGTGAGCCGAAAAGAAAAGGTTTTTAAAATAAGTTTTGAGGTATTATATAAAAGTGGTGACTAAATCTTATATTTTCAAGAAAATAAAATAATCGAACATTATTAATCGCTACTGTTTTTGAAAAGAAAGTAGGTGTTTACAAAAACATTTTTTTTTAATTGAATGTTACAATATAACATTCTTAGGTTTGAATAAGATCATTTCCTTTACACCGGATTATAATAATTTATACATACAATAAATTATTAAACAATAAACTGTACATTTAAAAATTACTCTCACATGCACATTCTAAATTTATGAATTAATTTATTAACCATTTATTATTTTTTTTACATTTGTTCTTTTCCTTTTACTTGACCCTTGTCCAAGCTTTTGTTTCTGTAAAAAAAAAATTATAAAGTAAGTAATTAATTTACGATAACATTAAACCCAGAAATATAAATGTAACTGAATGCTATTGCCGGAATTATAACCGTTTTTCCCGAGCAGTTTCGTGTTGGTTTAAGGTTCTGCCCATTTGGAGAAAATTAAATGGCTTCCGTGTTCCCACAAAATTGCATTTTATTCTAACGTAAGCTTTGTAGCAGTTTCTTGTAATTTTTTTATCATGTCTTATCATTTATTATTCATGTTGGCATTTAACACTGGCGTACACTGAGTCACTCATTGGTGTTACAAATATACCTAAGGTATATTCAAACGTATCTCATGTATAAAAAAAAATCTTTGGAATATATATATATATACATATATATATATAATTGCGACAGTATAATATAAGTGCATTTTATAGACCCCGTTCACATCAGACGTCGATTGCCGCCGTCGTTTGTAAGCGGGTTCACTGCAGTTATAAATTTACGTCCGTTCAATGAGTTGAAAGGAAAATAAGTAAGTATAATATGGGACATCAAAAAACCGCATTACTCCCGCGCTCCCGTTTCTGTGGCTTATTTTATCTATAGTCATTTCCGTCTGTGAACGCGACTAGGTAGTGGCTACTTACCTTTTGAGCCATGGAACGTCCCAAAAATCTTGGTGTATCCCGAACTCTTCGCCGTCTCTTAGCGTCTGAGGCATGGGCTCGCCGGTCGTATCAGGTAGTAAAAGTGACATTGAGCCTCCGATAAACCCTAGGCATCCCAGTACTACCAGTGGGATGTAAGAAGCGAAGGTACCCTAGATGAAACAAATAAATATCGATCAGATTACCTCTTAAGTATATTCAGTTGAACAAATCATACAAATGGATACATGGAGATAACTAACCATGTATATGATATAAGGCACGAGCACGGTAGCGATATAGCCTGCGATGTGAACGAGGCCAAGTCCCTGCGCCCGCGCTACTGTCGGTAGCAATTCAGCAGCGAACTGCATACCTAAATTGTATGCAATGTTTACTGCAAACCGGCCTGCTACTCCAGCTGCTGCTGACGGTACCCCTGCATAAGCGTAATCAATCATGTCAATGCACCCACTAAAAGCCTACATTTGAATTAGTTAAACATGTTGAGAAATCAAACTGCTCCACAGTTTTTAAAATGCGCATAAATACCGTAAGGATTTGACTGTACCCGATCCGTATACGTTTCGACTCTGAGAATATCCAGATCTAGAAAACTCGGAACAACTATGGATGTCGCTTGAGTACTACGAGCCGAATCCGAAATTCGGATCATTCTGGTGCTCATGGGCCTTACCATGAACTCTTATTACAGTTCAGTATAGGTTCGTAACGACGAAAAAGCGGGATAGTGATATACACTTCATGTAGCGCTGTATCACTACGATTCATTTTAGGTCCTAAACCGAATCGTAATAAGAGTTCATGGTAAGGCCCCTGTTGAATGCAGCACTTAAGTTATTCGTTAACTATGTGTTCTTTCATTTGCTTTTGACATTGTTATTGTACGTGCGAAGTTTCAGGATAAATTATACATTCTCCTGATGAATTGAGTTTTCGGAGGGGCATTGTATAATAATCCGATGAACTAAGGCAACATAGCAAGAAATTTTATAATAAGTGCCCTCCATCCCTCCGCGTCGCCCCCACCAACGGTTCGGACCTGGATCGGACTCAGTGCTCAAGCGAAAATACAAATGATACTGTAGTTACTTCGTTCCGCGCATTAACGATCTGAATTGAAGGTAGTCTCGACTTCGAAAGACAGAATTCGTAAGATTCATCGATTTAGTGCGTAAATAGAACTACGACTACTTCAGACTGCCATTTCTCGGATTTGAAACTGGGGGTCTACTCTCGATCTCCGTCCGACATCCGTCCGAAACAATTATTGTCAAATAAGTAATATTCGACAAACATTCGACTTTCGAGATTCGACAAGTATTCAGTATGAAGCTTCATTCGTATTACGCGTCTTTTTATTTGGTCAAGTATTGCTTATTTGGCAGTTATTGTTTCGGACAGATGTCGGACGGAGATCGAGTGTAGACCGCCAGATACGAATCGAACGTAGTGCGCAAACGCTTTGTAAGTCATTGAATTTGGGGCAATCCTAGATTTTAAACTTACTAAGATTCCGTGCCGCTGAAAATTTGGACTTAAAAATGTCAACAAAAATAGAATAGGGTGCTCATCGATCGACGATAATCTCATCCTACGTATCCCTTTCAGGACATCCCAAAATAGAATGATTATATACATTAGTAGCCCGGTTACATGACAGAACATATTTTATTAAAAAAATAAACTCACCAAAAGGCACAATTATTACAATAAAGCAGAACAGGCCTCCGATGACCATAGTGCTGAAGGTCAGCCAACGTCGTCCGGTGCTATAAAATAAAAAGGAACAAAATGTCACAAGTCTTATTTTAAACGCTAAAATTATTGACAAGAATCCGTGTGATGAAATTGTGAACAAACGTGATAGAAAACATATTATAATATAAATACGAATTTATAGAAATTTAACAATAAAACCACATTACATTTATTTCTACTGAACATTATTAATATATGCCAAGTGAATATAGAGCGGTAGTTACTACCCGACCGAGAGTCTGTAATTATTATATGATTATTATTTTACCATATTGGAATGAAGGTAGGTTGGTAGGTAATTGGTTTTCTTGTACGTATTTAGGAAATTTATTTATTACGTGCGAATTACATGCTATCTCATATTAATTGGAACGCTGTAACCAATCGAGCGGATAGTTTTGTTGAATTGATTAGACGTTAGTGACTGCTACACTATTAAAACTATTTACCGTACACCATAAAAAAAGTCACACTAACAAGTCAAGCAGGAAAATGAGCAGTAAATCTGCTGGAAGCTCTGTGGCGGTGGCTAGAGTGAAGGTGAGAAACATATCCAGCCCGAAAGCGCCGGCGCTTCTCACATGCCCGTCAAACACCATCGCGATTGAAGCCCATAACACTACCAGAATTACGGTATGACGTCGTAGACGTGGACTCCGGAAAAGGTCTAGCACTGAATAATTTTTGGCCTCTTGTTCTTTCTTCGCTAGTTCCGCTGCTGTTTCCTGCAATTTTATGTCAAATCACAGAGGTAATCATGATAAAACGATATAAATTAGCGAATTGACACAATTTCTGGAAGATATACACGGGATGGTATAAATGATCCATCATACATGGAGCCACCCTCCATATTGATTCCTTTCCTTCGCGTTACAGTAGGTGACAAATTATTTTCCTTGTCTCACCCTAAATTCTTCCATAATTTCGTTCGGTATTTTCCTCCTATTGATATATTCGAACTTTTTCAGCACATTTATCGCCTCATCTATACGACCTTGTGCTATCAGCCATCTGGAAAACAAAATCGAATTGCTTTAAACTTAAAAATTAAAAATTTCACAATCTATACCATCACTATGATGGTTGACAACTGCTGCTCTAAAAAAAATGTTTTCAACAATCACCATACTTTTGAAGAGGTAATTAACTAAGAGTATTTAGTGCTGATTATCATCTAAGCTTATTCCTAAATATTTGAAGGCGGTCTATGCAGAGGATAATTACATCTAAGGAAAATCATCGGCAAAGAAAAAGAAATGTTATGTCAAAAAAAGTTTACTACCTTTACAAAATGGGGATAAACGCGATGAAACAAATATTTATTTAAATATTTGACAAATATTTTGATATGCACACCTATCACTGTCCCGACGTTTTAGCCAGTTTGCACTGCATGGTCATGGGCTGACAGGTGATGCGACATTACGTCTTCGTCTCGGCGGTGGAATCTTCACCCACTCTCGCAATATTTGTCAAAAAACTGCCTCACATATCACTAACTGTGGACTACTCCACACGGAAGCCATATTCTGGCAATCAGTCGATCGCGTAAAATGATACCGAGTTTTAGCAAATACCGCTGCAGATAATCTGAAACCATCCTCCCGATTTAAATTATTTGGATATTTTTATTTCAATCGCTTCACGAACAACTATACGTGTAAATAAATAATTAGTGTTTTATTATATTATTATGTATGTTAGGCCATAAGGTGTGTATTTATGGGTCAACGTAACCTGAATATAAATAAATAATCAAAACTAGCGATCGATAGAAAGAATCTGCGTATGATGAAATTCGATCTAGCGACCGATTTATTACATTGGCGTTTTTTATTTTCTTCTGACAGCTACTACGTGTGCCGTACTATAAGTTTCCGGTATTTATAAGAAAAAAATACTATAAATTATTGTTTCTCAAAATATTCTTCGTTAGCGTTCCTGCACTTTTTGATACGAACGAACCAATTTGGAAACATTTATGCCACTCATCCGTGACAATTTTTGAAACATATTTCTCATACTCTTCGACAGTCTCTTCAGGTGATGAAAATAATTGACCGCGTAACTGGTTCTTAATTCTTGAAAATAAATAAAAGTCACGAGGTGCCAGGTCGGGACTGTATATAGGGATTGTCACTGAGATTCACGCGACCGGGTTTGAATTCTGCAAACCAGTCAAAGTCAAAGTCAAAGTCAAAGATTATTTATTCCATAGGTAAAATAAATTTACACTTGAAAACGTCACATTTAAGCTACATTTAAGCTACTGCTCGTTCACTACGCTGACCTCCCTGAGAAGAACGAGCAAGAAACTCTAGGGATTGCTCTTTTCAATAAACTTAAATGCTATGGAATACACTTTGAATCAAATTTGTGTGGATTCTGGAGCCATGTCGTCTTTCCATACATCTTTATCTAACACGTAGTCTTCAATTTTGTAATATGATTTTTCGATCAAAATATTTTTAATGTAGTTTTTAAACTTAGGAAATGATAAACTTAATATATGCTCCGGAATCTTATTGTAAAAACGTATACAGTTCCCCATAAAAGAGTTGTTTACCTTGGTTAAACGAAATCGTGGTACCATGAGTTTGGACTTAGCTCTAAGGTTAATATTATGGATATCTTCTTTCTTATTGAAATTATGTAAATTTTTACGGGCATATAAAATATTTGAGTAAATGTACTGTGATGCCACAGTCATGATACCAGTCTCCTTAAACTTTTCTCTGAGAGATACCCGAGAGCCTAGACGGTACACAGAACGAATCGCTCGTTTTTGCAATACAAATATGGTTTGAATATCTGCCGCTTTACCCCACATGAGAATCCCGTAGGACATTATACTATGGAAGTAACTAAAGTAAACTAGTCTAGCAGTACTAACATCGGTAAGCTCACGTATTCTGCGGACTGCGTATGCAGCGGAGCTTAATCTGCTGGCCAGGGACGATATATGTGGAAACCACTGAAGTTTACTATCTAAGGTCACTCCCAAGAAGACTGCTTTATTAACAAGGTCTAACTTTTCTCCGTTTATTTCTATGCTTGGACTAGTCGATTTTACGTTAGGTAATTCAAATTTAACACATTTTGTCTTCTTGGCATTAAGCAATAAATTGTTAGCATTAAACCAATAAACTACCTTAGAGAGGGTATCATTAATACGGTCATAGTTAATGTCATGTCTGTCTGTTTTAAAAATCAAGGATGTGTCATCAGCAAACAACACTATTTCGCAATGGTCCTTAACAAAGAATGGCAGATCATTAATGTAAATCAGAAATAAGAAAGGTCCAAGTATTGAGCCCTGCGGAACACCCATTTTTACTGGAGAACCCAAAGAAGTCACTCCATTTATGTCTATTTTCTGAATTCTACCGTTGAGATATGACGAGACAAGTTTCGACGCCTTGCCATTTACACCGTAATGTTCCAGCTTCCTAATAAGAGTATTATGATCAACGCAATCAAATGCCTTTGAGAGGTCACAGAAAACACCAATAGCGTTCTGGGACCTTTCCCAAGCATCAAAGATGTGTTTTAGTAACGCTACCCCCGCATCGCTAGTCGATCTACCACTAGTAAACCCGTATTGTTCACTATGAAAAATATGATTCCTACCGAAATAGGACAGTAATTGAGTTAGCATAACCTTTTCGAATATTTTACTTAAAGCTGGTAAAATTGAAATAGGCCTATAGTTGCTAGGATCAACTTTCCTACCGCTTTTGAATAAGGGAATAACCTTGCTGTATTTCATTAAATCGGGATAAACACCTTCGTCAACGCACCTATTGAAAGCTACAGCTAACTGTGGGGAAATGAGATTAATAACTGAGTCTATAACTTTAGTTGATATGCCCCAGAGATCTTCAGTTTTTTTAACATGTATCGACTTAAAAGCTTTTATGATGCCTTGTGGATTAACATGACGAAAATTAAATAAACTGCCACAAACGTTAACATTTTCCTTTAGGAGATCAATAGCAAGTGAAGGGGAGGAATTTAATGATTTTGTAGTGTTCACAGCAATTTCCGAAAATAACGATTCAAAAGCTTGGGCTACTTTATCTTTAGATTTTATAAGTTTGCTGTCTAATTCTAAAACTATATCTCTATCTTGTAGTTTAACCCTGCCTGACTCTTTATTTATTATGCTCCAAGTAGTTTTAGATTTATTTATCGATTGTCTAATTTTGTCGCTGTGAAACTTAACCTTAGCAGCTACACAAACTTTTTTAAATATTTTCGAATAAATTCTAACATATTCTATGAAATTGGAATTAGTATTATAGGTTTTCATAGCATATAGCTCATACAAACGAGACCTACTCTTATGAATACCTACTGTTGCCCAGTCGTTGAATTTAGTCTCTCTATGGAAAGTTAATGTTTTCGATTTAAATATATTGTCAAATTCATTTTTAATTAAACCAAATATCGTGTTATATAAAGTATTTGGATCCTCCGGTATATGGGATAGGGAATTTAAACTGTTGCCGATATTATTTTGAAATCTAATTATTCGTTCTGTGGTAATCGGTCTGCAGAGAAATTGGTCTACCTTCTTGCTCATTTTACAATTAAAAGAAGCCAATTGGCCAATTGGCCGTTAGCAGTTAGCTATAAATAGTTGTTTTGCATGGTACTTTATCGTCAAAAGCAGTTTGAAGCCGAGCGAAGCTCCGCTGAGCTATTAAATTACACTTAAAGTCGTTAAAATCATACTACGCAAATTTTCATGAGTTGAATACATGGTGATGTAGACAACCAATTTCTAAAATGACGCCACAATGTAAAAACAAGTAACAGTCCGATGAAACAAACTGTATTCTGCAACCAAAAAGTTCCATTTTCAAATGTAATTACTTTTAAAACATTGTTTATATAAGTGGCCAGTTCCGGAAACTTATAGTGCGCCCTATGTATAAGTTCCTCTGACCCATTCAGTGATAGTTCTGTTCATCTGACCTACGACTACTGCAGTCAATTTTGAAGAAGCCGGGCATTTGAAGTGGTAAGACATTCTTTGAGATAACCATTCATCTTTTCGCCTTGTCCGTGTCGAGTGTTGAGGTAAAACGTGGCCAATCGTGTTCACCTATCCTTTAACATAGGGCATAAAGGTTGGTTGTTTACTAACCACTGGATTCTTAAATCATCTTATAGGCTCTTTGCGTCGTTGGTTTACTTGGTATACTTTGTTTCTAAGTGCATTATAACCGTTTATAATGCACTTAGAAACAAAGGCCGTCAAAGTCCCAGAGGTCGTAAGCTCTGTTTTTTAAGGACGTCATTACTTGTAAGTATCTGTCTGTGTCAGTGGATTTACAGTAAACACAGTGTGTTAATCCATCGGATTTCACCATGATTTCATTGTCATTTTGACATTCAAGAAAGATAGCGACCTGTCCGTTTCGATCTCGTATGTAAACCTCATATTCGGATTAATAGATTAAAGACGATGTATCTACTCTACCTGTTCCACTTAATGATACGGAAATCGTCTATCTATCGAATATCTTTGAAAGTTCTAGGGCCGGTGCTCAGTGCTTTTTTCACAAAATGTTCCATCCATATATTGGCTACCAGGTCTACTTTGGCTTCCTATTGCAATATCATCTACCTGGCGGTAATATTTATTCTGGAAAGGAAAATACTTTCCTTCCAAACAGTGTTACAATATATCAACGCAGTTTGACGGCATTTACTTGTCCTTCAGTCTGTCTTTAACTACAAGCAGGCAAGCTTCGATTGGAATATTAGTGGTGGAAATTTACCATTTTCTTCTTCGTACCATTCATTGCTTTCTCGTTCCAATACGAGGCCCTTCTATTATTTGCATAAAAGCCTTGAATCTTTCACAAAAGACGGTGTCTTCCGCACTAGTGCCTGTAATACCTAGGCATACCTACGCAATATGCTTTGCCAGATTCGTAAGTAGAAAAAGCACTTACGACCATTCGCAACGGCACGTTGGACTTGTGTATTTTGGGCAGACTATACCAGAAGTTTGAGTGATTGATGTGACTTCGGTTTGTATAGCTTCTGGTACTCCTCTTCAATAAATAGATCCTGGTTTTCCTGAATCAGTATTCTTATCCTGAGAATATCTGTGGGCATGAGGTTTTGTGATACCGACTTGCATATATGTGGATCGATTAATAAGTCTCTATATTCATTGCTACAGGGACGTTTCCCTTATCACCAAAATATTTTTAATTACTCGAATTTAAGGTCACCTATTTCAGAATTGGAGCGAAATTGAAGCTTTTGACTATGGTATTTATCGCGCTTATCCCCATTTTGTAATATTAAAAATTTAAAAAGTGTAAATAAAAAATTTCAACCATGAGAGCCGACACTGGTATTTAGTTGTCATTGCAACAAAATTCAATTTCAATACAATAAAAATTCGATGGGAATTTCATAAAATGTGCCGATGACTTTTAGCAGATTTTTATGAAACTATAAAATGCGTAGGTATAGTTGATGGAATGCTTATTATAATATAATATTATGAATTAGTTTTCCATTGCAGAAAGCACAAAAGACATTTGACAATAACAAAATAAAAAGCTGTCACAAAATACTTACTTTTACCCATTGACTTAATTGTAAGTCAATGCTTTTACCATAAGGTGTGTTTTGTAGCAACGTCAAATAGTAAATGCTGCAATTATTGTCCCTTTGCAATTTTTTGTGGGCGTATTGGACTTTTATTCATAATTACGGAAAGCACACGAAAACTGCCCCGGAACAGAAGTTAAATAGTGAATACAATTGTTTTAGTTTTTACCTAATTAACAAGAAATAAAGCTACCTCGTGGGATTGTTTCATTTGCCGTAAAGAAACTTTGCAGTAAAGAAACATTAAAAGTAAAATAGCAAAAACAAATAATTTTAAATTTCAAACCTAGCGCTTTCCGGAACGACACATGGCGTGAATATGGCAAGAATCAAAGGCGCAGTGGTGACGAGGGCGTACAACCGCCAATCCGCGGCCGCTAGCGCGATCCACGGCAACGCACACGCGGCCCCCGTGAAGAAAACTCCAAATGAAAGGTTGACAACCATCGTGCGATATCGAGGGCCTACATATTCTACCACTGTGGGCGAAATGATTAAGAATAAGTGTTTTGTTTTACGTAAATCAGGTAAAAACTATAGTCTGTCTTTTTTGAAGACTTAGTAAAATGACGCGCTTATGGAATAAATAGCCGAACTTTGAATAATCCTCAACCAATTATAGAGCACAAGTTCATTTGAATTGACAATTTTTGTAAGTCCATATATTCATACACTGTATGTAGAACTATGTTTATGAAAATTACAAAGGGGAGGCATATTTTAAAATTTTTCATTTTAATTCAATATTGATCATGAAATCCAGCTATTCTTCTTCTTCTTAAAATCTATATGAATAATATTGATCTCGATACTAGTATGGTAATAACGCAATTGATAATCATTAGAACGTCGTAACATTCACAATTCAGTCATTTTTGGCACAATTTTATCTTCTTTTACAATCTGTCGATAAAACTTTTTTAAATTTTATGAAAATTGGCCACCCTTCAAATGTCACTTTACTCCGTCTTCAAAAAAAACAGACTGTAGTTAGTTCTTCTCATCCAACGAGATATGTATGAAGTTCGGTCTAAACTGGTTGAAATACAGAAACTTATATGGTATTCATGCTTTACCATAAATGAGTCATTTTATGTAACTATATATTTATAAAAATTAAAAGCTGAATTTTAATTAACTCACCAACGATATACATGATCATGAAACAGTTGTCATAAGCGAGGCCGACAATGAAGCGACACACGCAGAATGACCAGAAATCGTTGCAAAATGCGGTTCCCATTCCCCCGGCCAGTGCTGCCATATTAGCTCCTGAATTAACATTAAAAGTTTTGAGTAACAAAGTAAGTCAACCACAGATCAAAATATTATACAAACGATCACTTCTTTGAATTGCTAGTTTCAATACTATTAGAGTGGTTACACACGGCAATTTTTAGAAGCGATGCAAACGAGATGCGAACGCGATGCAGTCGCTAATCGTCTATCTTGACACATGCGCGCGACTTGAAGCAGCGATGCAAGCGCGCGACTGCATCGATACAATCGCCTGTAAATCGCAAGTGTATCGATGCAAGCGCACGTTCGTAAAAAGTCACCGTGTGTAACCATTCTTACTCAAAACTGCCCCTATGGCCGAACGGTTACCATGCCGGACTGCCACCGTCGCAGAGGTCTCAGGTTCGATTCCCGGGCCGGGAGAAATATTTATATGGCCTACATTTATTTCTCTCGTGAGTTTCGGTGTAATTTGTGGTTGTCTATGTACTCGTATGTATGTGTCCATGGCACCCGCGACACAGGGTTTCCCTAGTGCGGCGCTATGTTGAGTGTGTGCGTTGTTGCGTATTATAAAAAAAATCGGAGTAAGTTACAATTCTCAAATAATGATGTTGACACATTGTATATACAGGGGTGCAGGATTCGTATAGGTATGACTTTGTATTTTATAAATATAAAATTATATTTGTACCTAGACAAGAAACTCGAATCCTTGGTTTTTTTGTATAATAATAGTGGAGGTAATAATAATAAAGTCTGATGTAAAAATTTGAACGCCTGTCAAAAAAAAATTTTACATGCACGTGCTGTGGAATTGACTATTAAATATGTAAATCCACATGTAAATGCTATAGCAAAATTATAAAGGATATTAATTAGTTCTTGTATTAAATGGTTACGAATTACACTACAAGTCCAAGAGCGCATACAACTCAAAACAAGGCACTACACTCGCTAGCGAATTTATACAATAGCTACAGCGGTGTATCACTAACCGAATAATGCGGGCACCCGACCATACTTGTCAGCTAACCATCCGAAGAGCAATCCGCCGACGATAGCACCGCAGAAAAACACCGCTTGAGCAGTCGCCACGTTTTCACCTTTCTCACACACCCATCCTAACTGCAGATCAATTTAACACTATAATTATTAATAACAAGAAAGTCAAAGGAAATAATAAAAAATGGTACAGAATAATGCGATAATGCATAATTTGGCACCCCTGTACAACTATTTTAGTTTCATTAAGAGTAGGTATATACTGCCTGGCTTTGGTTGATTCCACATAACAGTGAAAGTATTCAATCACTCACTTTGGTAAAAATATAGTAAATTTGACGGTATACATTGAAAACACGATTCGTAAACATTTTCGCGATAGAAAAAAATACAAACATACATTGAAATTTTACATGAAAACCGCTATATTGAATAGGTACCTTTACCAATGATTTTTTAAATATCAACTGAAGTAAATAGAACACGTATACTATTTGATATACATTTTCCATATGGCTTTACTTTCGTTTGTGAAAAAAATAATTCTGAAATAAAGCCAGTGTCCCTGCTGCCCGACTCAAGCAATATGAACCAAATTAGTATGGGAAAAATGTTTGAATTTGAGCTGAAGTAGTATCAACTCTCAAGTTATCAGAAGAATTTTATTTAAAAAAAATCATGGAATACCAAGACAACTTGGTTCTTATTTGATGGGATGGCGATTTCAGGATAACAAAAATATTACTGAAAAACCTGTGTAGCAATTGTTTCATAAGGCACGTCGGTAAATTCAAATTCGTAGCCGTAGCGACAGAGTGAAGTACTCCATGAGCGGTCTGGATGACGGGTTCCATTCGACAAAACGCTGCTCCAATCTACTTCGTACATCAAGCACTTCTCGTAGGACCCATCGTCACTTCGTGGTATGGCAAGATAGCGACTAAGGGAATAAATTGAATTATTACATACTCATGGACATAACAGAATGAACGAAATATATGCGATTTTACAGGTTCACATGGTAGATATACTTACCGTTGTTCAACAGTAAAATTTTGAAGTTCCGGCACATTACACCAATGTTCGGCAGGTACAACTGTCATGAAAATCTGTGCGAAGTACACCACAGCAAAGAAGGTAGCATAAGGTAACATCATCAAGAACAAAAGTCGTTGGTACCATCCAAACTCGCCTATGTACGGAAACAAGTCGTCCAAATCTTTTAGCTGCCTCTCACCCTCTGAAGTCTTTCCTGCCCGCGATACAAAATTTTAAATTATTAAAAATATTTCATTTAGATTAACACGTCTCTTATTTACTTAAACATAAACAGGAAAATACACTACACCTGTGTAGTGGTATTACCCACCTGCCTCATCCACTCCTGCATAAGGCGGCTTGGTTAGGTCGCTGCTGCCAAGTTTAGCGTGGAGTGTAGTCACGCTAACCTCGACAGCTACGTCTTTCTCACGTGATTCCATTTTCAAAAATCGTTTTTGTCTTAAAATACACTTTCCTTGATGTAATTATAGTTTCTGAAATGTAATGCGCGGACGTTTGTCTGAAAGAGAAGGATCATTTAAAGACCATTAGGGGAGAATTAGTATTACATATGAGGACAAAACAATTTAAATAAACGACTATGTAGTTGTTACGTAGTGAAATTAAAGTAATGCATTGTCGATTCGTGTATGACTAAATGTCTTTCATAGACGAATATGGTTTGGTTATGACTGCAACAGTGTTGACTCACAGGAACATCGTAGGCTTCGGATATTACTAAGAGTCGGAATTCATATGTAACAAACAGGCAACGCGGGACTAATAAATGAATATGTGTATTTACATACGTACGTAAATGAGATTGACGAGCTTCTATTTACTATAGAATTAAAATACTGATAACGTATACATGCTGCCATTCATGTACAGGGTCGTGTAACAAATGTATTATTTACATTATACTAACATATTTTGTAAACGGAAAAAAAATGAATTATTTTCACACCTGGCTAATATCCTGACGTATCATCTATATTTATTACATATAATATATTATCCAATTTTGAAATGTTAAGAATAAGGCGAAAGTTTAAGTCTATATTATGTTCATTGTTACTTATTAACTTACAACATTATTTAAATATCTATTTGTAGTAATACAAATTTCTTTACAGGAAAATATTCTTAAGAGACTATCCCTAACATAAAAGGAGAAGTTAGGTTACAACATGGTTAGGAATCGCAAAAATGTTTTCTCATACATTTTGTAAGTGTAAATCAAACACTTTATCACTTTCGCGGCCTTGCGTGAACGTTAGATAAATGTTAAAGCAAAGGGAATGTAAATAACATTGTTCTTGTTTTGAAAAACTTATGCTGTCTATTACTTATTTTTATTTCCTCTAAGTATATAAACAACCTACTTTCCACTAGGTTATAAACAAGTGTTGATACCTGATTTATTTCCCTATAAAATGTTGATTATCAGATTTATGTTTTTTTTATCTGTCCCTTAACTGCATTTGGCCCGGGATTCTTATAACAACACGATCACGAGCATAAATAAACTAATAAAAAACAATATTTATAACGATGGTGCACATGCATCTTCAAACTAATTTACATAAAGTTACATCACTGGTTTTATGTATAGTGTAAAATAAATCGTATTAGACACTACCGTGGCCTCCAATACCCCTCAACTAGCCAGTCCCAATCTCACAACATACCAAGTTCACCCTTATACGATCGAGTCACGATACGATCTTACTAATAACTGAATACGATTTTAACAATTCGCTATCAGTGATCCGGTTCACCACACGACAGTGTTAATTCACACAATTGAATAAATAGTAAAAGGACAGCAATGAGTGAAAATATTATGTAAAATAATAAACGAGCAAATTAGAAACTGACTACATAATGTTTATATGAACTTAGATGTCTGTGCGAGTGTTAACTGTCACACATTTCGTAGGCAATCTACCGTCTTTACCGATATTAATCGAATACGTTAATTATGTACCCTCAGTGAAAAACCCACTAACTCGACGTATTATCATTTTCGTTTTTTAAACATTCGTCTTGAAATAATGCATCTTAATTGTCACCGTTCTAGCAATTTTGGAACTGAAGATAATTAACTCACTTTGAGGAGTAGGTTTTCAATTCGACTGTATTTTTCTTACGTACGCGATTCCTTCGCGATTACTTCGATATTTGTGAACCAATTTCAATGATTATTTTTTTGTTGGAAAGGGGGTACCTCAATAGTGATCTTACTGTCTAGATCTAAATTTAAAGAAAATATACCATCCCTAAGGGCGGCAAATTAGGTTTTGAATCCGGTTTGTTGAATTTTATCCACTTTCTGCTAACCCACTTCAAATAAAACATGGTGACCTAGATCTGATCTGATGATGGAAATGGCAGACTGATGAGAGGAACTCCATTACAGTGTACAGCAGCTACCTTATGGTTGGGCCCCAAAAAGTTTTTTTTTTGACGAGACCTTCATGCGTTTCAATTATCGTTGAGGAGACCGCGACAAAGAGCAAAGAGCAGCTTTTGGGGTAGGTTTTTGTTTGTATCAAAATGTTATTCGTTTCGTCTATAATGGTACTTACAAGTTACTCTTTTCTTTAAGTTGTTATGATTTCTTATAGTTTTAGTAACTATTTAAAATCTGTTTCTCAGCGGTTATCTCAATATGCACTGGAGAATGAGGTCCTGGGTTCGATTCCCGGTCGGACCAAGTTGGGAAACTAACTTTACTAGTATTTACGTGGTCTGTGAACTTAATTATTTCTAATTATTTCAAGTCTTAGTTTCTCTGGTACTTACAGGACAAGGTTTCTTAGTTTGAGACCAGGTAATGGTAGTGATTGTGGTCCGCTAAGTAATTATATAAATTATATTTCGAGATCTTAGGTTTTCGCAATTATTACGCGTAGGAAATGAAACTATTTTTCTCGCATCTTAATTGTTTTAAAACAAGAAACTCTTTACAGCCCGGGCTTTCGGAAATGTCACGGCTGCTTGTCGTCCGACTATCGTGATCTTGGTTTGTTTGAAGAAACAAATATGTAGTATACGCGACTTAGATCCGAAAAAGAAAATCGTTTCATTTCCTATATTTATTATATTGCCAAGCAGGCCATATAGATAATGAATATTCATGCTTATTACATAATGTCGTGACATATAACATGATGAGTTTATCACACACATTAATCAGTATACCCATGCGGCAAATCATACACGAAAATACTTACATTTTAATATTGTGAAGTTTCGGTAGTCCCTCTAAAAATATTACAATCCGAAGTAAAAAAAAATTAAAACAAAAGTGAGCAGATTTTTCTCCGGATTCAAATGTTAGTGGTTACCTGATGTCTGCTTAGTTGCCACCAAAGAAACTGTAGGTTGATTTCGAAGACGAGCAGTTATAAAATGAATTAGCTTGACCCTTGACAACTGCGACTGCTTTAAAGTTCAGCTGTTAACACAATGAGCTCTCGTGCAAAAGTGAACATCTGAAGCGAATGGCTGCGTAACTGGCCCGATTTTAATTGCCACTCGTTTATAAGTTCAGTGTCTAGGCAACGACATGATTGTTATATGGCAGGGGCAAACAAACCAATGACGTCTTCATTGTTTAGTGAACACACAAGAATTATTGTTAAGTATATAGGTAATACATATATACGGAAAAATGAAAACTTAGTCCTATAACAGTCTGTTTATCATAGTTGATACACAACAAGCATCTATAAATAAAATGAAGGAGCATTAGTATTGTTTACAAGAGTTTTTAAAGAAAAATATGGTTTGTTTGGTCAGTTTACACGGAAGTTTTAACTAGTCTATACAATAAAAATTTATGATAAAACTCAAAAGGCCGAAACGTGTAAAGTAAGTGAAGTAACAGTAGAGCTCCTAGTGAAAGAGTACATCCAGAAAAATACTGTCACCCTAGCTATTTCTGCCGCCAAACAGTAATGTCGGTTTTACTGTGTTCCGGTTTTGGAGGGTAAGTGTGCTGGTGAAATTACAGGCAGATGGGACTTGTCAACTTATGTCCCAGGGCGCAGTGGCAGTGCCCCTCAGATCTTTGCGATTTAAAGCTCAGAGTGGCGCTGCAACTGTTATGAACAGGCGTGTAGCTTACCATCAGGCGCAGGACTTGTTCACCCCGTCATTTGATATTATAAAAAGTTAATGTAATTTGTGTCAGACCTAAGCATCCCAAAGCTGCCAAAGCACCCGCAAAGGCAGCCGTCTCGATATCCCTAAGCATGCCGCAGCTTTATTTTGCAGCACCGTCCACTTTTTCATACGAATGAACTAATTTTGAAAACAATTATGCCATTTCTCCGTGACAATCTCTGCAACATATTCTACTTACTCTTCGACAGCCTCTTCAGGTTCTTAATTTTTCGAAATAAATAAAACTCACAAGGTGCCAGGTCGGGACTGTACGCGGGATGGCTCATAAGGTCAACGTTGTTCATTTTCAAAAATTCATTTGACTGCCTGACCGTGTGAGAACTCGCATTATCGTGGTGCAAGATCATACGGGGTTTACGGTTATTTTTACGGAGTTTGTCAATAACTTCCGGCAAACAAATGGTCGTGTACCAATCACTATTCACGGTATAATGATTCTCCAAAGCAACAGTAGCCACGTGTCCAGTTTTATTAAGAAAAGAAGCAATCATCCGCTTAGAGGCACTTTGCACTCGCGCCACTTTAGTTGGTTTCGGCTCATCTCGAAAGACCCATACGCTCGATTGCTGCTTTGTTTTGAGATCGTAACTATAAATCCATGTTTCGTCGCCTGTTCCTATGTCCCACGCCAAATTTGATGCCCCTTCATTGAATCTGGTATGCATGGCATTGCACCAAGTGACAGGATCCGTTTTTTGAGCCTCAGTCAAATTGTGTGGGATCCACCGACAGCACAGCTTTTTCACACCCAAATGTTTGTGTAGTATTGATTGTATTTTACTCATGCCTATGCCTAAATATGCCTATAATATTCTTCGAAAATATGACTAATATGATGTACTAATATGATCTCGGTAATCCGTAATTCAAAATGTCCACGATAATTCATAGCTTTCATAAACATGTCTCAATCTTTAACGACCACGGTGGCTCAACGGTTTTCTTCTGTCGACGCTGAATAAGGAGATCTCGGGTTCGATTCCCAACCAGAACTAAAATTGGTAGAACCAATTTGGGAAATTAACTGTTTTGAGTTTCGTTACTCGGATACTTATAGCACAGGGCATTCCCTATTAAGAAACCAATAACCCTGACACGAAATACAAGAGCGAGATATTGTTATCCTCTATGCGAAATAGCAGTTATCTCGCGTGTTATATCGTTCTCGTCATGCTTGCCCCACAGATAAACGATGTCGTTCTTTTTCACATTATTATTATCTACTTTCAAATAAGATGATCAATCAAACGGAAGTAAACGAAAAATAGATATAACGAAAAATAAATAAAAATAGAGTAAACGACAATAGACTTGAATGTGAATAATCGAAAAAGATTCTCATCTGCACGCAAACTGTGTCATTAGGAAGAAATATCTCATTGTGTATTTGAACAAGAGACGAGTACATCCCTGTTAAAATTTACAGGAAGTGTAACCACATGTACAAAAACAATATGGCCACTACGAATTTCTTGAAAACTCTTTATTTTTATGGTGGAAAGCAACACAACTGTCCATAACAGTTGCAGTTATCACAGGTTTAATAATAATCACAGCAGCGGCACAGTGGTGCCACTGTAGCGCTTCTATAAGCGTGTAGTATGAAAGCGTCCTAATTTTTTTCAACCATTGGAAGAAGCTCCGATTTGGACAAATAAACAATGATATCTATATACCTACTAGCAAAGAATAAAGATATCTGTAGGATTTTGAGGCATCTCCCAGAGACGAAACTAAAGTTAAATTAATGGATTTTTTTAACTACAAATTTATTCCTGCCTAATGACGTCCATAAATATCCAATGATTTGATAGAAATGCAATCAGGAACGAATGTAGAACCATTAAACCGGATTTTATTACTAATGGAGTTGAGATGGTTTTCCCAATATACAAGATAGAAATAAGTCTTAGTCCATCTCTACTCTATTAAAATGTGTAATATTTACTGGTCGCTTTTAAACTGTTTTGGATATGACCTTTCAGGAAATATCGTCATTTATGAGTTTTATAATGCCTACGTTCATTATTTATTATCGACGATGACCGCAGATAGCCTTTGATTATTTTTATTTAAGTGACTCAAAGTGAACAATTCAACCAGCAACAAATGAATTGGTTGCATCATTAGTTGTAATTGTGACTCGGAATAACAGTAAGTGATGCGTACAAAGCGGCGTCTTTTAACTGAGATATATCTGATCTTGTCTTATCTGTAAGCTTACATATTTACCTAGGTACTTATAAATGTAGATATGATTCGTTCCACTATCACATTTTAAAGAAAGTGCAAAAATAAAACATATGCTTACTCAAGATACTATTTTGCGAAAATGAACTCATTGTAAAGAAGTACAACGACAAGGTACAAGAAAGAATAGACTTAATAATAATATAGGTAGGTAGGCTACAACGCGAAAAAAGTTGCTCCTTTTGTGGTTCGTTCTGGATTTAAAATTACACCATCAAAAAAATTACAGATAACTAACCAATACCCTGAGTATAGAGTGTTGAAAATATTTGCATTATTTGACGGTTCTTGTCCGGTTACACTGAACACTTATTTATGATTATTGTACCTCTTCCAGCAGTTTGTAGAGACGATATAGGTACGTGGGTGATCGCACAAAATATTTGCATAAAAATATTAATTGCAATAGCACAGCGTCTCCAGTGGGGCCCTATAACATCATCATCATCAATTAACTCATTTATACGTCCCACTGTTCGGCACGGGTCTCTCATCAGGCGAGAATTTAGGCCATAGTACATAGGGAGCACTATAAGTTTCCGGAACTGGCCACTTACATAAACAATATTTAAAAAGTAATTACAAAATTTTAAAATGGAACTGTTTGGCTGTAGAATACAGTCAGGACTGTCACTTGTTTTTACATTGTGGCGTCATTTTAGAAATTGGTTGTCTACATCACCATGGATTTAAGTAGTGAAAATTTTCGTAGTGTAATTCAACAGCTCAGCGGAGCTTCGCTCGGCTTGAAACTGCTTTTGGCGGTGAAGCTCCATGCAAGATGACTATTTATAGCTGGTTTGCAGAATATAAACGCGATCATGTGGATCTCAGTGACGAATTTCGTGATGGTCGCCCGTCCACTGCTGTGAACAACAAAAACATCGATGCTGTGCGTCGTATGATCAAAACAGACAGGCATGTGACATACCATGAGATTCGGGCATCTTCAGGCATAGGCATGAGTTAAATACAATCAATACTACACAAACATTTGGGTGTGAAAAATCTGTGCTGTCGGCGGATCCGGCACAATTTGACTGAGACTCAAAAACTGGATCGCGTCACTTGGTGCAATGCCATGCTTACCAGATTCAACGAAGGGGCATCAAATTTGGCGTGGGACATAGTAACAGGTGACGAAACATGGATTTATAGTGACGATCCCAAAACAAAGCAGCAATCGAGCGTATGGGTCTTTCGAGATGAGCCGAAACCACCCAAAGTGGCGCGCGTGCAAAGTTTCTCTAAGCGGATGACTGCTTCTTTTTTTAATAAAACTGGACACGTGGCTACTGTTGCTTTGGAGAATCATTATACCGTGAATAGTGATTGGTACACGACCATTTGTTTGCCGGAAGTTATTGATAAACTCCGTAAAAATAACCGTAAACGCCGTATCATCTTGCACCACGATAATGCGAGTTCTCACACGGCCAGACGGACAAATGAATTTTTGAAGGTGAACAACGTTGACCTTATGAGCCATCCCGCGTACAGTCCCGACCTGGCACCTTGCGAGTTTTATTTATTTTCAAAAATTAAGAACCAGTTACGCGGTCAACGAATTTCATTACCTGAAGTGGCTATCGAAGAGTATGAAAAATATGTTTCAGAGATTGTCACGGAGATGTGGCATAATTGTTTTCAAAATTGGTTCATTCATATGAAAAAATGCATTAACGCTAACAGAGAATATTTTGAGAAATAATAAATTCATTTCTTTTTTTTCTCCATTTAAAGTATTTTTCACCATTTAAAGTATTTTTTTCTTGTTCATTCTGGAAACTTATAGTGGGCCCACGTATTAGATTATAGTGAAGCATGGACTGTGACATTTTATGAAATAATGAAAAAACTTGAATGTATCGAACGCAAACACTTTCGGTGTCACAAGACAAAAGACATGTATCAACCCGAAGCGGACCTCATGCATATCATGGAAAATAAAATCGTGAAGTCACTCGCGGAGACTTATGGCAAGTAGACCGTTATAGCAATACAGACTACACAGCTTTTAGATTTATGTGCAAAAAAATGTTTTGAATACAAAAGATAAAAACGAAACGTGTTTAAATAAAAATTGTGAAAAATGTTTCGTCTTAGCTTCTTTGTCGACGTCGTGAATGTTTTTTATACGACAAAGATTATAGTCACACTTTCTGTAGACATTGACGATACAACGTTATTCCAAAACGAGTAAATATCGCAGTGTCCGAGAATCGAGTCTCCCAGATTAGCTATTTCATATTATGTGATGTCAATGCGTAATCATTCCATTCGTACAAAACACAGGGTTTTTTGCTTATGGAATACGCTTAGGTCACTTGGATATCAAAAAGAATACCAATTTTTTTAAATATGAAGAAATTTCAAAAACTAAGCGTAATAATGTGACTTTTGTGCAGTGGGTACAGAGTCTTTCAAGCTATAACAACACGATATGCTATGGTTCGCGTCGAAATCGCGGAATCGTCATTGTTCTCAGGTACTCGCCTGGTCCAGTGCGTCTCGTCTATTCTCGCAATGTGCCCCGCCAGCTTGTTTAAGAAAGCCTGTGATGTGAAATCCGATTAGACTTGTACTTGACACTATTCCTACAACTGCTAAATACAGTAAAAGATGTTTATAAATGTGTGTTGATATATAGTATAATAAAATACCACTTGAGAGTAAACTATCACACGTAAATTTATTTAAAACAAAGCTGTACAAGTGGTTAAATAAAAATATTTTTTTATGACCTAAACGAAATATTTGACAGAAAATGAGATTTAAGATTTTATCTTGAAGATCTATTATTCTTGACAAAATTAGTGTATCGACATTATATAACTAGACATTCGTATGCTATTTAATATATGCGAAACATGTTTGTACTGGCACTGGCTCTTGTAACATCTTCTGTTATACCATGTTTTAAGCAAATAAACGAATCATTATTATTTCGGATCCTAGCATTGCTTTTCGATCTCGCAGGGTAACTCCGGAGATTGCTCTCTCCATGCCCCTCTACGCGATTCGGAACATCTCGGCAGACAACTTTGTAAAAGTCATGATCTCCGTACCGTAGACGAGCACGGGCATGACATGACACACTGTTCGAAGACTTTGACTTTGAGATATACGTACGAGTAGGGGTATTTTGCCATGTAGCTTTTGTTTGTTGACACCGAATAAAGCCCACGTCTGTGCGATCCGTCGTTCCACTGAAAATTAATTCGTATAAAAACTGCAACTACAAAAACGCCGCCATTCGTTTACGCATAATGTTATTCGCTTTCCCACCTTTTAGTAACTTATTTTTTTAATATACATATTTGTAAAGTTTGCATGCATTTATTAAAAAAAGCTCTGCATAAGATTGCGGCTCGTGCTTCACTCATACTCGTTCAGCAATTTCTTACTTCCTGCACCAGTACAATAATGTACTATTCAGTGATGACACTTGATATATATTTTTATGTAATATAATAAATATTGGCCCATCTTAACATTCACATCTTGCGTGCATAAATGAATCTGTGATGTTTTTCGATATCTTTTTAAAAAATTGATAAAGTTAATTGCAACTTTTTAAGCAGTTATTTACGGAATAACAAAATAATACAATAATATTCAAATTTTCTACCCATGCCCTAGTCCACAAGAATAAGGTTATATGATAATATTGAACTAACTGAGTTACGTTTCTTAATATGACAAATGACAATAGAATTATGTTCTCGTAAAAATAATTACTCGAAATAACGATACACGCAGTTATCACATTTTATTCCCGTTTCAAACTATTCGGGCTGTTCGTGTAACAAAGCAAAATAAAACAAAAGTTGATTATCATATCATGGTTCCATTGTAACAGCAGAATAAAAGACCTGTCCAAAAAAATATCTTACTATGTTTACGAGAATAAGATGATATGTAATTATTATCTTCGCCACTTGTACTATTGCTCCCTGTAGAATTTAATGATAAATCAACGATGCAATATTTGTTTTCGGCTCAGACACAACGAGAATAAAATGATAATCCACAATATAAATCCAACATGATGATTGATTTTGACTAATTATTTATTATTGAAATATCTCCATTTTGGCTTAACTTAAGGCTGTTTCATTTATAATATAGAACGCACAAAAAATATTATTTCTTAAAGCTAACTGTTAATCTAACTACGTTCAGTATTTAAGAACTTATCAATGAAATATGTTTTTTATTTTTCCTGAAATATTACTTTGCTGCGATTATTATTTTGTTCTCCGGGGATGGCGAACAACTTTGGAACTCGTTCAAAAATTTCGATTTTTTTTGTGAGGAATCATGATTTGATGTCATAGAGGTTATCGTCACTTGGCGGCAGTTTCTATGTTCAACTAACTGGGTTTTAGCGTAAAACAAGTGTGAAAATTATAGCCTCACATACATATATATTCATAACATATATATGTATATTTAACTACCACAGTGGCGGAATGGTTACCACACTGGTCTGCCACGCAGAGGTCCTGGGTTCTATTCCTGGACAGGAAGAAATATGGCCTACATTTATTTTTCTTGTGAAATTATGTGTAATTTGTGGTTGTCATGTGTGTGTTCATGGCAGCCACGACACTGAGTTTCCCTAGTGCTGGGCTCTGAGTGTGTGCGTTATTACTATTATAGCTGCGACGAGACTACGTCTTTAGTTGCTAATACCCCATTCACATACTCCTAAAATATTCTCCACGCCATTAAACTCAATATTAGCAACATTGTCCCCCAGACCTCCTTAATCTGGGGCAGATAAAGTTGTCGTAAGAAAAAAATGTAAGTGTTTCATATTTTGAAATTATGGGTGCCAAGTTAATATTGTTTTTGTAAAATTGATTTTACTAGATATCATAATGTTTTACAATCATGCACGTTCATTTATTTTTTGTGAAATTACTCCAGTGGCCCCAGTTTGACATACGGACGCAGGTTCGTGTCCTGTTAGATCAAATTTCTTTATATTCGATCTTTACATTAATAATTATATATAATAGCTGTACTAAGTAAATTGAAGGTATTTACTGTTCTACTCGTATTAAAATGATATTATTAGATACTCTCAGTTTTCACCAGCATATTGATGGTCTAACAAACAAAGTTCGCAAATTAACGTATATCTTCAAAATTTTGAGACGTGGGTGATCCTAATAATGTCAAAATGGTAAATCTTGCACTCTGCCAATCAATATTGACATATTGTGTTGAAATATGGGGTGGAGCACCCACATCTACTTTACTGCGCCTTGAAAGAGCTCAAAGGTCGATACCGAAAGTTAGTTACTTTCTCCCACGCTTGTATCCAACAATTACGCTTTACAATGACTGTAAATTTTTAACAGTCCGACAATTATTTATATTGTACGTCATTTTATTTAAGCATTCTCAATTATTTTTTGATCCTTCATACGATAACAAAAGAAGAAAACACACCGTCTGCTCAACATCACTGCTGAGCAGACTTCAGTTGAGGAATGTTCCAGCGAATTTTGTTCACACGAATTTTGTTGTTTTGTTGAAAGGTCACCCTTTCGAACAAAATTCGCTGGAAAATTTTGCCACTTATATAATAAACTAAATAATGTACTGGGCTTTTACACTCTACTTAAAATGGTTACCCAATCTCGATTATCAGGCTACAGAAGTTCTTCTATAAACACTTCTATAAAACTTTTTCAAACACCACTTTATCAGGCTGGGTGAGAGCCTGAAGCTCTGTCACACAGGTTAGTTCCTAGTATAGACGCCAGTCTCTTACAAAGGTACTCTAATACTTAAGCATTTTCACGTAAATTACATTATAAAACTTTTTACGCTTTGCAAAGGGAAAAATAAAGATTATTATTATTAATTGTAAAATAAATGGTATGACGTATAAGCAGTGAGTTTTTTTGATGGGACAGTATGCGCAAATATGTCTGATATAGGTACTTACCAGATACAGGAAAATTGTGTTGTATTGGTTTTATAATACATGGAATTGTTCGTCAACGTAATCTTTAGTTTGTAGTTCGAGGTAATTTATCAACCCATTTGTACGTCCTACTGCAAAGCACGGGTCTCCTTTCAGGCGAGGGTTTTGGCCATAGTCTAGCACCACTAGCGGGGACTTCACACGTTTTCCGAGGTTTGTAAATCGCCTTTGACGTCCAGGTTTCATTACAATGTTATCCTTCAGCGAAAAGTTCATGGAAAATTTAAATTTCACACTTAAATTCCGAACAACGAGGTACGAGCCTAGATTTGGACCCACTGCCTCAGCTTGAGAGTCGGTAGTCCAGCCGTTAGGCTACAGCTTAATTTATATATATATATTACTTCTTAGATTTTCGCAATTGTTACACATAGGTGTAACATAACAAAAAATGGTACTATTTTTCCGGATATAAATCGTGTATATTTGTTTCTTCAAACAAACCAACGTTTCGGGCCCTTATAGGTCCCATGGTTTAGGTTGACTGAGGTGGTACAGTCATCAACCAGTAATGTGTAATATTAACGCAAACCACCCTATTTTGTCATTATAGTTACAAAAGTTATTAATTAAATACCTTATTTTTAATTTTACAAAGAAACATTCCAATTTATGTTACATATATTGTCAGTGTTATGTTGTTTTAGACTTAAGGTAAATATGATGAGTACGCCCTCCGTATAACTTCTATTATCTTACTATAGAACCGACAATCACCTACCTGCCGAACTAAAAAGTGAATGTTGTAAGGATACGCTCAGGCGCTATCTGAAAAACATTTTATTGGAAAAGTCCCTTTACTCAGTAACAGAGTACATGCAAAAAACTACATAAACAATTAAATTATTATATTTATTATTGAAATCGACGTTCACCATATTATTATACTTTCATTTACATTTATTAGTTATTAAGAATCCATATGGACATTTCCTGTACATTAACAGTTTAATTCAATTAGGTTTCATATATAATCTTGAGTTGTATGTGTACTTTTACTTACTATTATATAATTATTATTCTCATTATTTTGTAAAACTGACGATGACGTTTAGTCTTTTAGTAGTAAAAATAGAAAATGCCATGTAATTGTATTTGATGAAATTTGTAATGGTGAGATATATAAACTAAACTAAACTAAGTTTCTCATGCCCAAAACTGAAACTTTTACAAAGAAATTCTGATGAAATATCTTTTTCGCGTACTTTGGTACCCACCCACTCATAGGCCCTTCAGGTTAGCGAGAAGGGCAGCGGCATCACTAAAGTTACCCGTAACTTTAAATGTAACCTTCCAAACCATTTACCTTATTACCTATCTACTTTGTCAAATAGATTACAACAGTCGCATACCCTCGTACCCAATCCGCTAATCAAGTAACACGAAGGACAGCCCGGTGGTATTGATATACAGTCTCTCCGTGTCCGTGTTACCGTTTAAACAACTATTTGCGTTAATTATCTATCAAACTTTTGGCAGATAATGAATGACCTATCAAATGTTTGGGAGATAATTAATCTATCAAACTTTTGACAGGTAAGTTATCGATTAAACAACAGATAATTTATCTATGAAAATTAATTCATTTTCATTGCTGACTGAAACAGCACCACTAAGCAGGAAAATGAAAATATCATTGACACCGCACGGGGTTACGTTTACTGTGTTTACCTTAGGACTGCACAATTGTTACCAGCGCAAGCCTTCTAATTCCTTGTAAATTCGGAATATATATATATATAAAATTTGGAATGCAATTTGGCATATTCTTCGCAATCATAAGCCGGCAAATAAACAATGAGCATTAAGGACATCCAGATTAATTGGGTTTTCATGCAAATTTGCTGTGAACAGTTGTTCAGGTCAACAAGGTCTCCGTCCTAAATTTCAAGATTAACTTTCCCATTTCTGGCGCCAAGCAATAATGTTAGCATCACTGCGTTCCGGTTTTGAAGGGATAAGAGTGCTGGTGAACCTATAGACACATGGAATTGGTTAACTATAATATAATTAATGAATTTTACATTTTGGTAACTTTACTTTACTTTTCATCATCATCATCATCAACCCATCTATACATCCCACTGCTGGGCACGGGTCTCTTTTCAGACGAGGGTTTAGGCCATACTCCTCCACACTGCCCCGATGCGAGTTGGAGATTTCATACATTTTCAGAGGGTTGTGTACCTTCTTCAAAATGCAGGATTCATTACGATATCTTCCTTCACCGAAAAGCTCATAATAAATTTCAAATTAGATTTCGCACTGAAATTCCGAGAAACTCAGAGGTGCGAGTCGGGTTTCAATCCCACGACCATATTAGGCTACCACGGCTTGAGCTTTCGAGATATTGGCACCTAGAGATTTTTATTTTACTTTGAAAAATTTCTATTACGGTGATTTGCTTAACAATAAAACTGGAACTAAATAAGATATAAAAAACCGCTTACAAGGACATGTAGATCTCGTTTCGATGATTCCATATGTTAGTTAATCAATTTTGTTAAAAAAGTTAATTATGTTAGTCACGATAAGGAGGCCAATGTCGGCGACGGGTGCAGTGGCAGAGCTCCTCGGGTTTTTGCGATTAAAAACTTTGAATGGTACTGCAACTGGTAACAGACGAATAAGTCGTGGGATAGACTCACGACTTATTCGTCCCATCACTTATACTTTACGAAACTACGAGTATGTAACCTACTCGGAAACTTCTTTACTATCAAAGTTTGCAATGTTACGGACTCCGTGGCCGAACGGTTACCATCCTGGACTGCCACGCAGAGGGCCTGGGTTCTATTCCCAGGCCGGGAGAAGTATGTGTATGGCATACGTTTATTTCTCTCGTGAGTTTGGGTGTAATTTGTAGTTGTCTATGTGTGTGTCGTTTTGCACCCGTGATACAGGGTTTCTCTAGTGCGGGCTACGAGTTTGTTGTCTTAAGATATATAACCTAACCTCAGTACAGGGTACTAAAAAAACCGACCTCAAAAGTCATTCATCTCCTAGTTTACCACGCTAATAAGTCGAAAGTTGATTATTTTCTTCAAGTTTAAATGGGACCACTTCTGAGGTACTTCTTTCCAACAAAAAAAGAATCATCAAAATCAGTTCACAAATGGCAGAGTTATCGCTTAACATACATACAAGAAAAGAGAAACATACAGTCGAATTGAGAACCTCCTCCTTTTTTCAAGTCGGTTAAAAATAGGAACAAAACAATGTTGAAATTAAGTGGAGGTAGTTTAGTTCAATTCTTTGTTTTATAAAAAAAGAAATAACTGTACACATATATTTTTATTATTTTCATTATTATTACACAGAAGTTGTTATTAGGTAATATGTATAACAAAGAAAAAGAAAAAATGGACTAGAGAAATATTATTTGAATTTAAATCTATAGAGGAAGGTTGTAATCATCTGAGGTTGACTTATGTTACATCGTGCCGAGGTCAAGCCGTGCTTCGGTTGTACGCCAGCCGTGGTACAGTATGCTGGTAGTGTTCCGGTCGGAGCACGGACTCTGCCCGGTGTAACATGAATTAATTAATACAAAAGCTTAATACAGATATTTGGCCGTGACACGACTGGCGCACGATCGGAGCACGGCTGTGAACGTGAATCACCCTTGAGCAAGAAAATATAGAATCTGACATGCGAACCTCTGTACGAGTAAAGGCAATAAAGGCAGCTAAATTTTTATAAACAAATGCTATCTTAAGTATGGATGGAAAAGATTCTCGTAATATATACTTAATATATACACACATCAAAAGTGTCTAGGGATCAAGTACGTTTAAGAGTATTGCTGCAATTAGGGTTAATTATATTAACTTTTTTGTATCGCTATTGATTCTTTTTAGTGAGTTTTAACATTTAAATAAGGAATATTGTTTAAAATTCGATAATAAGAAGAAAATCGATTGTCAATGTGGTTTTGTATAAAAATGAGTTATAGCGTTTTGAAAATCATTACAATATCTGCATCGGAACCGAAACAATTTACATTATTATGGAGAGAGGACATCATTTAACCCGAGAAGTGATGATGCGAGCCGTCGGAATGTTGGAAGCTGGTTCCAGGCAACGTGCTGTGGCTTTCACTCTTAACACTACACAGAGCGTCATAAGTCGCCTCTGGACGCGCTATCGCATGACGGGCAGCGTGGCCGAGCGACATGGAGGACGATCTCGCATCACGACTCGCAGACAGGACCGGTAT
>NW_020653200.1:7080816-7124457 GCF_003589595.1 Hyposmocoma kahamanoa
GTGATTTTGATGAACTCATCTTAAGCATGCCAAATCGCTGTAATTGTGTGATTCGTGTTAATGGTGGAAATACAGATTATTAATTTTCTTATCTTTACAATAAAAATGAGCAAAATCATCATTTTCGCCATTTTTTTGTCATTTAATTGACGCCGTTAATTTGAGTTTTTTCCCACAATTTGCAAAAACATCAATTTTAGTTTATTTTAATTAAATATAGGGGTAAGCGGTTAAATAAAACATAAGCATTAAAGTAAGAAGTCGTCCTGGAAGACTGGATTTGGTAAATATTGCTTAAATAATTTTTATTTCAAAAGTATTCACTTGATCCCTAGACACTTTTGATGTGTTGAAGAAAATGACATTTTCTTCTATACGTCATTGTTTTGTAGAAAGGGCGTAAGCGACATTTGGAAAAATACTTTAGGTGAGCATATTGTAGATCAAAACTTAAACTTAATTAAAATCAAAGTTGAATTTTTAAACTGGACGTATAAATATTTTAAAACTCATTAAAACCTATATTCCCCCTGAAAAATTTATCGAAATGTCGCTTACGCCCTTTCTACAAAACACCGACGATACTTACTGCTTAGAAAAAAATAACTAGAGCCGCACCCTTAGGCGCCGGATGGAAGGATGCCTAAGCATACGCTTTAGCAGCTGTAGATGTGAAGTGAAAGTATTTTATATCAAAACTTGTGTATTACTACAAGTAATACGAGTAATACAACTTTAGTAGCAGTTCAGCTCAGTAGCTAGTAAAGAGCAGTAAATTTAAATGTAATCGTTAATTCAATACAAAGGAAGTAAAATATACTACGTACTAATGGGCAGATTTTTTAGTCTACACGATTACCTTTACTTAAGCTATAACTACCCCAAATTGCTTTGATTGATTTCGCATAACAGTGAAAGTGTTGAAAAAATAACTTTGAAAAAATATATAGTACAATTGAAGATATACCTACACCAATTGCTATACGGTGTGAACACACGATTCGTAAAAATGTTCACTATAAAAAATCTCAGTACAGAGTACTAAAAAACCGACCTCAAAAGTACGTGGAATTACGTCTATTTGCCAAGTTTTATTGAAATATCCCCTGGTTCGCCACTATACAGGACAGGAGATAATAAAAATCGGTTCTCGCTACTCAAAGTATATGGAGAAGGAGAAACGCCTTAAATTGGAAAATAGCAATATCAACCATTAAAATAATTGCTTCTTGTAATAAAATTTAGGCGCTATTTATAAAATTGAATCTTCATGCGTGAGCCACCCTTAGAGGTAGATGAGTTTCTTTAAAACATAATGGAACCATTACGGAGGTAACCTCTTTCCAACGAAAAAGAATCATGAAAATCGGTTCACAAATATCGGAGTTATAGCGTAACATACATACAAAAAAAACATATAGGTAGTCGAATTGAGAACCTCCTCGAAATTTTACCGCTGTATTCAATAGATACTTTATGATGATGAATGATTTTTTTTATATTTGAACTAAATAGAACACGTACACAATACGATATACATTTTATCAAATGGCTTTGATTTCGTTTCTATAAAATAAAATCTGAAATAAAGCTAGTATCCCTGCCTACTCGATCCAAGCAAAATGAACCGTATTAGTACGCGAAAATTTTGAATTACCTTGGTAGTATCGACTTTGTGAGGTTTGAGGTTTGCGGTTTCACAATTCAATAATGTCACCGAGGCCCTTCGTTTACCGGCAGCAAACAAATCGCAACAAGTGTAAAGAACCCTGTTTTGTATTGACATTGTATTGAAATTCAAATTCAAAATATCTTTATTTTTGTATAATTGAGTTGTGGTAGTCTGATCGACATTATATAACTAGACATTTGCATGCTATTTAATATATGCGAAACGTGTTTGTACTGGCACTATCTTGTAACAACTTCTGTTATAGCATGTTTTAAGCAAATAAACGAATTATTATTATTATTATTATTATCTTAAGCAAACAAATTACACTTGAAATTGTACAATTGACAAGTAAGTTTCATAAGATAGATTCCTTTGAGAATAATGAGAAACACAAGCGGTCAACATAAGAGGTTGACCTTTATTAATCTGATGTTTGTTCACATTTATTTAACTGCCTCCGTGGCCAGGAAATATTTGTATCGCCTACATTTATTTCTCTTGTGAGTTTGGGTGTAATTTGTGGTTATCTATGTGTGTGTCCATGGCACCCGTGACACAGGGTTTCCCTAGTGTGGGGCAATGTTGAATGTGTGCATTATTATTAATTATTTATTTATTTATCCTCCTCCTCGCATTGTATTCCTCTTTACCTCAGTAATACCGCGCTCTCAGGACGTGACTAAATATCTGTGGCGATGGATCCATACAACATGGAGCGCATCATGGAGATTCATGCCGAGAGCCATACAAACTTGGTCGGATCATCGTGTGGGACAGCGACCGCTCGGACGTTTATCGTTGATTCGGTAACTATTCACGGTTCCAGGAGCGCCCAAGAAGGGCCCAATTATTTCCTGATAATATAAATAAAGAAATCAAATATCCTATGAAGACACAAGGTAGATAGTCTGTCGAGACGTCAAGCTCCCGGAGAATTGATTCGTTGGTCCGAAAAGATGTCAATGGGATTTGAAATATTTTCCTCCAGCACCACATCTCGAAGGCATTAATGCTGTTCACATATTTTTGAATTTACAACAATTATATAAAAGTGTCATAAATATAAACAACCCGGAAGATACAAATGGATCACTGCCAGGATGTTTATCTTAGCACGCAGAAACTTATAATACCCTTTTGTAAAGTATTGTTTCACGATAGTTTTACATTTCGTGAATGGGCAATTTTTGCATATCATATAAAGAAACATCATTTAGTGAATAACATTATCTTATCTTCTATAACTTGTACAAGGCTATGCATTACTATAAACTAATAAGAGAGAAGGATCTAAAATTGAACCTTGAGGAACGCCCATGCTAATAAAAGCAGACCCTAATAACGTGGTACCATTATCGTAGACCCTCTGGACGCTATGACTCGAACACTTTTAAAAAGGTCAAGACCAGACGCGAAGGTTTCCCACCAGTGTATTATCGCATACATTTGTGTACCATGATATTCTGCGTATGCCATACCAAGAATTGGTAAAGCTAAGAATCGTATACTAGTCTTTCCGTGTATCAAACATGTATTATGTTTCATCAAGTCAACATCAACAAATTCTAATCTAAAAATGCACACACGTGTGATGAAGAATAATTTTCAAAGTTTACTAAGACTGTTCAATTGAAGAAATAGGTCCTTTGGTGGGAACTGATTTACTACGAAATAAATAATTTTACCACAGTCTAATCAATTCCTTTTATTTTGCTTTATTAGGTCACAAAATACACCATCGTTTGCACATTTGTTACATAAAATAATATTCAAAATAAGGAACAATGTATCACCTCTACAATTAATCACTTCGACGGAAAGACCATCAACAGCATTTTTTTTTTTCATTTCTATCTATTTAAGAATGTTTCTCGGATGTACATGGCGAAACTTTAAATTGGTTTGACTAACTCCAATCTTTTTATTAGCTACCTAAGGATTCAGCGACTGTGCGAATTTAATGACTTGGAAGTCAAAATTGGAATATCACTAAGCAGAAAATAGAATTATATAAGGGCAGAGAAGTTCCAAAAAGTAAATTAAAACCGAGCGTATTTTAGACATGAATATTAATTACTGTTTACTTACCTCAGTGCTATTGTCCTACAAAAAATACAGTAGTTCAGCAAGCCTTGGCACATGCATAGTAAGCGACCGTTTTTAGATTCGTACTCTTCTTAGAGCATAGGTAAATTTAGAAAGTTTTGATGCTACTCTTTCTATGTGGGGATTCCAACTTATGCTTGAGACCCTCATTACGAATATGGCACTTATTTTTAAATCCAAGATAGCAGTCACGATTACTCGAATAACGGCAAGTTGGGTATGGTTTTCGAGGTATTTGGGGATGCTCATTACGAATATGACACTTATTTTTAAATCCAAAATGGCGGGCAATATTTTCCGAATAATGGCAAGTTGGGTATCGTTTTCGAGGTATTTGGGGATGCTCATTACGAATATAGCTCTTATTTGTGAATCCAAGATGGCGGACGCGATTTTTCAAAAAATGCAATAGAGGTATCCTTTTCGAGATATTTGGGGATGCTTATTACGAATGTGGCACTCATTTCTAAATCCAAGATAGCAGACACGATTATTCGAATAACGGCAAGTTGGGTATCGTTTTCGATATATTTGGGGGTGCTCATTACGAATATAGCATTTATATCCAAATCCAAGATGGCGGACACGATTTTTCAAATAAATGCAATATGGGTATCAATTTCGAGGTATTTGGGGGTGCTCATTAGGAATATGGCACTCATTCCTAAATCCAAGATGGCGTTCACGATTTTTCATGCAATGGCAGGCTGGGTATCGTTTTCAGGGTATATCGGGGTGCTCATTACGAATATAGCATTTATATCTAAATCCAAGATGGCGGACACGACTTTTCAAATAAATGCAATATGTGTATCAATTTAGAGGTATTTGGGGGTGCTTATTACGAATATGGCACTCATTTCGAAATCTAAGGTGACTGGCACGGTTTCTTGAATAATGGCAAGGCGGGTATCGTTTTCGAGGTATTTGGGAGTGCTCATTACGAATATAGCACTTATTTATACATCCAAGATGGTGGACACGATTTTTCGAATAATGGCAATTTGGGTATCATTTTCGATGTATTTCGACTTCGAAATACAGCACCTGCTCATTAAGAAAATGACATTTATTTCTAAATCCAAGATGGCAGACACGACAATTTAATTAAAGCAATATGAGTTATTCGTAATGAGCACCGCTAAATATCTTGTAAACGATACCGACATTGCATTTTTTGAAAAATCGTGTCCGCCATCTTGGATTTACAAACAAGTGCCATATTCGTAATGAACACCCCCAAATACCTCGAAAACAATACCCAAATTGCCATTACTCGAAAAATCGTGTCCGCCATCTTGGATTTCTAAATAAGTGCCATGTTCGTAATCAGCATCCTCAAATACCTCGAAAAGGGTAACCATATTGCATTTTTTTTAAAATCGTGTCTGCCATCTTGGATTTACAAACAAGTGCCATATTCGTAATGAGCATCCCCAAATACCTCGAAAACGATACCCAACTTGCCATCATTCGAAAAATCGTACCCGCCATCTTGGATTTAGTAATGAGTGGCATATTCGTAATAAGCATCCCCAAACACCTCGAAAAGCATTCCCATATTGTTTTTTTTTTAAAACAGTGTCCGCCATCTTGAATTTACAAATAAGTGCTATATTCGTAATGAGCACCCCCAAATACCGAAAAAACGATACCCAACTTGCCATTATTAGAAAAATCGTGTCCGCCATCTTGGATTTCGAAAAGAGTTCCATATTCGTATTGAGCATCCCCAAATACCTCGAAAAGAATACCCATATTGCATTAAAAAAAATCGTGTCGGCCATCTTGGATTTACAAATAAGCGCTATATTCGTAATGAGCACTCCCAAATACCTCGAAAACGATACCCAACTTACCATTATTCGAAAAATCGTGTCCGCCATCTTGGATTTAGAAATGAGTGCCATATTCGTAATGAGCATCCCCAAATACCTCGAAACAGATACCCATATTGCATTTTTTGAAAAATCGTATCTGCTATCTTGGATTTACATACAAGTGCTATATTCCTAATGAGCACCCCCAGATACCTCGGAAACGATACCCATATTACATTTTTTTTAATCGTGTCTGCTATCTTTGATTTACAAACAAGTGCTATATTCGTAATAGGCACCCCCAAATACCTCGAAAACCCAACTTGCCATTGTTCGAAAAATCGTGCCCGCCATCTTGGATTTAGTAATAAGTGCTATTATAGTAAATTAACCGTGTCTCATCAACCGTGACCATGGGACCACTAAAGGGCCCGAAACGTCGGTTTGTTTGCAAAAACAAATACCTATATCCGATTTAAATTCGGAAAAATTGCTTCATTTCCTATGTGGACCAATCGTGAAAACCTAAGAACTCGATATAGCCTTTTATATTATATTATATACGCCGCAGAGTTCCGTGGCTTAGTTGGTATAGCGTCTGGCTCGGTAAGCAATAACAATAAAAGTATAACAAACTAGTGGAGTATTTTCACATCAACATAATTGAATATCAATTCAATAAAAATTAAAAATACAGCGAATAGCGACATCTCGCGCCAGGACTGGTAGCTGTAAAGGTACTGACTGGGTGATAAATCTTTCATGGATTTTTCATAGATGGCGCTACGACTAAAAAGTCGTTGAAAAACCAAATACAAAGACACGACGCAAGCACATAGAAAAATTCGTGAGGTCCGCTGGTACGTTCCGTGGCTTAGTTGGTATAGCGTCTGACACGGTATGCCAGAAGACGTCGGTTCGAACCCGGCTGGATCGAAGGATTTTTTTCTGAGTGTTCGTATTAATAATTCTATATTAATAATTATAACAAACCAGTGGAGTAATTTCACAAAAAAAATAATTGAATATCAATTCAATAAAAATTTCAAATTCAATTAATTAATAATAATTTATATTGTTAAAATGAAATAATTCGTAAAACATATATAGCGTAAGTGGGAATTTTCTTTGGAAAGAAATTAAAAATAAGATATTTAATTAATAACTTTTGTAGCAATAGTCAAAAACAGGGTGGTTTGCATTAATATTAGACATAACTGGTTGATGACTTTACAATGTCTGTCACCCGTAACCACGGGACCTGTACAGAGACCGAAACATTGGTTTGTTTGTTAAAACAAACATGGTTGATTTAGAACAGAAAAAATATTTTCATTTGTTATAACTCGACAGGTAAATGTTTCAAAATTTATAATAAATATATGTCATATCACATATTTTAATATAATAATAATATGCCAGACAATCACGCCAATAACCCGGTTTCAAATTAGCGAATTCGCGACACTACGCAAACCCAATTAACAAAATTGTCCAGTTGGCCCTATCAGAAATCGAGCTCGAGACCTCCAGCGCCCACAATTGTTGGGCCGCCGGGGTCGTTGAAAGATAATATTTATTTGTTTACGATAACAATTTAGCAAGCATTATTAACAAAACCAATTTTATAGAATCTATCCGAACACTTTCTTATACGAAAAAAAAAAAACAAGGAAAGTGCTTATGTACCTAAAAGCTAGTAATTAAATATTACCGTACCGGAGTTAATGACGATAGAATTATTTTTAAAAAGGTTCGTACCGGACCTTCAGCTTAAAGTGTTTTGTATCAAAAACAAATGCGTAAATATTACTGGAATATAATTAAATACGAGTACAGCTGTGTTGGTGACAAAATCGTTGCACGTTTACTGTAAAAATAATTAAGTTTTAACCGTGACTACAGTTAGTTGATCCAAATAAATAACATAGCTTAGCTTTCAAATAAAAAAAAACTGCCCTGAGTGAGACCATTCTATCCGTTAGGGAGCTACGATGCCGCAGACGACGTATTACAGAGACAAAGTCTTCAAACTTCTAACTCCCCACATTTTGCGTTGGGGGTTACATAAACAAAAATAACGCACCTACCTATAACCCCACAGTAGGAAGACCTGTATCGCGGGTGCTATGGACACACACACAGACAACCACAAATTACACTCAAACTCACGAGAGAAATAAATGTAGGTCATACAAATACTTCTCCCAGCCCCGGTATCTCTACGTGGCCGACCAGGTAACCATCCGGCCAAGGGGGAAGTAAAAAAATGGCTAAAAAGTGGCGAAATTGGGCAGCACCCGTGTGACACCCCTCTTACATTTATTGCTCATGTCTAAGAACCTCGGGTAAGTTGTTTAATAAGTACAGAATACGTTTCCTTGAAATCCTTTCTCGTTGTAGTTACTGACTTTTGGAATTAAAAATTAATTGCTAATTATATCTTTAGAATAACTAATGCCGATGCGTGATTATGAGTGCTGTCAAGTGGGTTTAACCTAAGTTTTTTACCCCAATTTACAATCTGGGCCCCAAAGTATCTGAGAGATAAGTTTAAGGAAATTAACATTCTTACACTAGCATCACAGTGCAGTTATGAAAATGTAATTTACGGTAAAAGGAATAGTAATTTCTTTATGAAAAATAGTGACAGTCATAACATTAATACGAGGATTTAAAAGTAAACTAGCTTTTCTTGATAGTCGTCTTCACAAGGTCAAAAAATCATTTAAGGGGCAATGTATACGCTTCTATAACAAGATTCCGGTTGATATACAAAATTTGCCTTTCACGAGGTATAAAACTATAGTGAAACAAAAACTTTATACTAAAGGTTATTATACAACGTCTGCGTACTTGGATGATAAAAATCCGTGGTAGTAACCCGTTTAGCTCATGAAGGTAGTCTCGATCTCTGATGTTTCAAATGAAAAAAAAAATATATTGTAAATGTTGAATGTGTACAAATGTTATTTAAAAGAGCAACCCCTAGAGTTTCTTGCTCATTCTTCTCAGGGGAATCTGCCTTACGAATGAGCGGTAGAGTTTAACCATTGTGACGATTTCAAGTGTAATATTGCTTACCTATGAAATAAAGATTATTTTGAATTAAGTAATAATAATAATAACGCACACACTCAACATAGCCCCGCACTAGGGAAACCCTGTGTCGCGGGTGCCATGGACACACACATAGACAACCACAAATTACACCCAAACTCACGAGAGAAATAAATGTAGGTCATACAAATATTAATAAATAAATATTTTGTAAATAATGTGTTTTGTTGATAAGTACAATTGCTAGTGTTTTAATCTATCTAGCAAGCAATACAAGTAATGTCAAATATGTATTATTTAGTTACGCAGTGCAAAAACTCTTTCACATGTTGAAATTCAATATGTCACATCTGCAGCAAGTTAGAGGGTCCAAGTGCTACAAAGCTCATTTGTGCCAGTGAACCGCACTCAATATGTATGGGCCTTAGGGCCAGCGCAAACCGACTACGGCGGGGAAGAGCATCGGAGAGGATCTTCTTGTGTCCGCCACCGCACACTGATGAGGAATATCCTAGCGTCCGCCTCTCTCGCTTGCTAATACCCCATCGTATTCAGACTCTGGCGCATAACCGGTGGATTTTAATATCATCTGTCTTACCGTCTGCCGGTTTGCGCTGGTCCTAATTCGCTCAATCGATATCGATGAAATTTACATTACACTCAGCTAGAAACAGTGACTTGCAAGATAATTATAAATCAGTCGTATATTTAGCATTTTAAAGTTTGACATACTCCGTTACGCGATTCAGAAAAAAAATTCAGTAGGTATATGTCATTATTTACATTAAATAAAATAATCTCAGTACAGAGTACTAAAAAAACCGATCTCAAAAGTACGTGGCATTACGTCTATTTGCTAAGTTTTATTGAAATGACCTTAAATTCGCTACTATACAGGACTTGACACTGGAGATAATAAAAGATCAGCTCTCACTACTCAAAGAATATTGAGAGAAAAACGCCTTGAATTGGAGAAATAGCAAAATCAACCATTAAATAATTGCTCCTTAAGAAAATTTAGGCGCTATTTATAAATATGAATCTTCATGCGTGAACAGTCACCCTTACAGGTGGATGATTTCCTTCAAAATGAAACGTAACTACTATGGATATACCCCCATTCCACCAAAAAAAGAATCATGAAAACCGGTTTATAAATACCGGAGTTATCGCGTAACATATGTACATACAAAAAAGAAAAACATACAGTCGAATTGAGAACCTCGTCCTTTTTTGAAGTCGGTTAAAGAAAGAGTTGTTATTACAATACTAATTCCGGAAATGTTATTGAACCGTAACATTTAAATAAATATTTCATTGGTAAGGTATTATTATCCACTAAGGGGGTCACCACACTTGTCGATACGGAATCGCATTTAGGTGGTCAGTTTATGTTCATTTAATAAGAGCAATTGACAATTCATATTACGAATTTCTTACAATTCATATAATGCAACTCGTCTATTTGACAGTATTCTATGGAGACCTCCATAGAACATGTCAAATAGATGAATAGCGTGTTTTGTTTTGTTTGACAATTCGTAAGTTTGACAATTGTCAATTAATCATATTATGATTCTGCCATTGCGGCCTTTTTAACCAAGTTTTTGCTGCGAAGTAAGGTATTTCCTTTTTTTACAATAGAGCCAGCTCAGATTACAAAATATAAGCAGATGGAGCGCGCCGTACACGCAGTGAAGCCACCAAAGCAAATACATATTCAAAAGCGAATACAATCATCTTCATCCTGTGGCGCAGTCAAGGCCATCAACGGCCAACTTTCATTTCAATCATCATTTCATAATGATTTTGAAAGAAAACATGTCAATAAAATAAAAAAATATTATAATCTATTACATAACTTCACAGGTTCTAAACAGTTTCATAGGGAACCAAACAATTTTTGTCTAATTATGATTGTCAATGCTAAGGAATTGATTACGAAGTCAATTTAATAAAAAAATAAAATAAAATAAGTATATGATGCTGCGATTGCACTACATATCAAAATCAGAAACGAATGTTCGATGTATAGACGCGAAACAGTAGTATTATAAAAACGTGTCCAAAATGAAGGTTATTAAGATATTGTGTAACTGTGATTGTAGTAAATATTTTGAATCATCAAAGTTTTTTAATTTTAAAATATCTTAATAAAATATTTTTTCCTTTGTGTGATGTAAATCAAATAACAATTACATATTAACTTATACTGCATATAATTTGTTTGATATTGAAATATTAAATTGAAATTGAAATTGATATTGTAATACCACTTAAATACCATATTGCAAAATAACATTTCCAGTTTGTAACATTAGTATTACAGAAAGCATCAGAAAAAAATTGCGGGAGTTTTTCGCTGCATCTGGCAATCTTACACGCACACAAATGCGCATTTCCCTACAGCACCCCTCCTAGTTGTCACGCACATAATAAATGAAAAGCGGCTTCACAGCATTTGTTGCGTATGCTCCATCCGCCTATGTTTTGTAATCTGAGAGAGCCAGTTCGAAAATGATATTGATTACCCAGAAACAATTTGATGTGTTAAATGGTATTATTAGTTCTTATTTTTAGTATCTACTTTTCAATTTGTTTATAGCAAATAAACTAACACTATTAGCATGGCCCATCACACACGACCCCGATAATGAGAATATCCGAAGGCAATATTAGGGCTTAAATTGGATTGGATGATAGTACCTACCTGCCTATAAATAACGAATTTTACTTTCATATACACACAGCTGTTCGCACAAACTTTGTGCGATGGCTATTTTTTTCTCGCGGCGTCTGCAAAGTAAAAGCATAAATTCCTCGCTTAAAATATTTTTTTGAAATAGTTTTCCAAACTTAGTTCTACTAGAGACGCTATTTATATCGACACGCTGTGTACTAAAACATGCTGATAAAAATACGCTATTTTAAGGGAGTATAGTAGTCTGTAATAAAATTAACTACAAAAACGGTTTTTAATACTGTTACATAGTGAATATGTAATAGTAATTGCGGTAGTAGTAATTTCTTATGTTACTTGTAATCTTTCATAAATATATGTGTTTATCACAGTATAACCTGCTTTTTTACGTTGCAAAAAGTGTACGAACGGCATGTTTCAATGAGCCAACTAACTCTTACTGTTTTGTTATTTCCTTGGCGAAAGATATAAGTAGAATCGGCCCATAACAGATTTAATGGCGCGGGGTAATCTTTTTTTTCCATGAATGTGTTCTATTGTTGATAAAATAGTCTCAGTACAGAGTACTAAAAAACCGGCCTCAAAAGTTCGTGGAATTACATGCATTTGCCAAGTTTTCTTGAAATCGGTAACTGGAAAGTGAGCGAAACGGGATTCATCCCTTAATTTGCCACCTTTACAGGTGGAATATTATTATTTCAAATTCAAATGGGACCGCTACTGAGGTACCCTCTTTACAACAAAAAAAGAATCATGAAATTCACAAATGCCGAAGTTATCTCGTAACATACTTAAAAAACCGTACAGTCGTATTGAAAATTTCCTCCTGTTTTTGAAGTCGGTTAAAAATTGATAGTTTTTTTTATTAACCTGTGTTACAGAGTACAAATATTTCAGAGAGTCGCTAGCGATTTCAACAGACTTGTATGTTGCTGGCATTGGTACCTACAGAAGGCAACTTTGTACTTAGTAGATAATCGCCGTTCAGACCAAACTGAAAATCTGTAAAAGTAATCAACCATTTCGACATTATTTATTAACTGTTACGGTGACTTAAGATCTTAATCTCTCCGACAACAATTGTGATGAGTGCTGAGTTATCAGTATGGGTTATTGTTAGTACAGTTACTAGTATCATAAAAAAATGGGCTTGTGAAAGTTACCGCGCTCGCCTATTTTTACTTTCATTCGACCGATAACTCACGTAAAGTTATTTTATTTTGCCTGAATTGCTACTGAACTCACGCCGTTTTATCGTTTCAAGTTTAATAATTAGATTTTTAAATATCGGCAATATTTTCTACAATAGATACTTAAGTTAGAAGCTGCAAATTTTATTACGATATATATCTGAATCTTTCAAAAAAGCAACTACGCAAAAAGTGTTTGATGTAAGCAAAAACAATCGACATTGTGTAAACGCCGAGAATCATATTGCGTCTATCAAACTCAGTGGTCAATGTTTGTTTATACTCCAAAATAAGTAGACATATCCAACCAATGGGTCGGAAATGACGAGGGCGAGTCCGGGATCCTGACAAAGTCGTAATCAATTTGTAGAGGGAATTCTAATAAGAGTTTGCTAAATCAGTTTCACCGTCTGTTCCCACTTACTACAAACTCAAAGCCTGCCAGCTGCAAAGTAGTTTATTGGAGGAGTTAAACTCTCATTACAGCAACATACCTCTGCCCACCTTACCTATTGTACATGTCATACAAATATATTTTATAATAAATGTAAAACTATTAAAACTGATACGTAACTCTATCATAGGTCGTGTCCGACATGGTCAAGGCCAGCTGAAACCGCCAAGGCAGGCTTTTGATGAAATATAGCGTTGAGTTAAAATATCGTATATTCAGCACCACCTACGTCGGCTAGCACATGACCGCTCTTTCTATCTATACCATGTTATACCGGCATTCCTTACAACAGCTCATAAAACAATTAACGCTCCTATCGATAAAAGTAGCGAGCAAAAACAAAACAATCGTAAAATAGTAGCCAAATACTCTAGCATAAATATTACGAGGTTTACATCTTTGTTATTACCTTTAATTCACAAACACTAGAGCGAGTTTACTAAACAGTGGTTACGTATAACAAATACCACGAACTAGCTTACAACGGTTCACTTCTGGAATTGTAGTCACTCAGTCCACCATGATGGCAACACTTAAATCTTTAATAGTCTGTATTCTAATTATTTGCTTCTCAACGAGTATTGTAAGTTGTTTTCTATATCTTTATTAAAGCTAGAAATACTCTGTAAATTCACTGTTGGTTGACCATATTGCTTCACCGCTGTCTCGTCTGAAGAAAAGATTTAGGCCATAATCAAAGGGGTGGGAGGAGGTACCAAACTTGTTTAAATAATTGTTTGGATCAATTTAAAAATAACCAACTAGGCATAATTATTTTGATTTTAACAAAAATATCATTGTAGGGTAAGTGGGTGAACATTAACAAAATGAATTTTATTGTAAGTTTTGGTGGTGCATATTTTTTTAAATTTCCTATCCGAGATTCATTTGCAATAAAATGAAATATTTCATTTACATATGTGATAGGGACATAACCATTTTCACTAATTTCAGAGATATTAGCAATTCAAAATTTTTGTCGCCACCAAAACTCTTGTCGGTTGCTCCGGAATTGAATATTGTTGGAATACATATATGTAAAAACAAACACAATTAAATTAATTAACCGACTTCAAAAAAGGAGGAGGTTCGCAATTCGACTGTACGTTTTTTTAGTTTTTGTATGTATGTTACGCGATAACTCCGGTATTTGTGAACCGATTTTCATGATTCTTTTTTGTTGGAAAGAGGTACCCTCTTTCCAACAAAAAAGAATCATGTGGCTCCATAGTGGCCCCATTTAATTTTGAAGAAATTCATCCACCTCTAAGGATGGCTGTAGATTGAAGATGAAAACTTATTTTTATAAATAGCGCCTAAATTTTATTATAAGCAGCAATTAATTTAATGGTTGATTTTGCTATTCTCCAATTCAAGGCGTTTTTCTCTCAATATACTTTGAGAAGTGAGAACCGATTTTTATTATATTTTAGTGGCGAACTAACCCAATAACCGATGTCAATAAAACATGGTAATTATATGTAATTCCACATACTTTTGAGGTCGCTTTTTTTAGTACTGTATAAGTTTTGTTTAGAGACTTCGGTGTTGTCTTTGAACTTAATAAAAATTTATTTGCACCTTTAAAACGACGCACAGTTGAAACTTTCTTTTGCAATTAAGGAATGAGTTCATTGTTCCTTTAATTGCCAGTTGATGAACTACACGACGATATCTCTATCAATGTTTCCTAAAGATAAATTGTAGAAACCCAATTGTTTACCACGAGGACATACGGTGGGTTTGTACAGATATTGACGCTTGATGCTAGATAGGCCACGGAATTCTAATTTAGAGATATTATTACTGTTTCTCCAAATAACTTGAAGAAAATTCATGTTACTAAGAAAATGCTTCAAATGCTAAACCACATACGTTAAACTTGGGCAATAGGAACTTATGAGAGTTTATGAAACAATTAATCCAAATATAAATACTCTGCACATAGTTTCAGACTCGCCATTAGCTCAGTACAGAAACAAAAAATATTCTACACCATGTCTCAATTAAATTCCTATTTACCAGTTGCAACCAGTTGAATATTTGCCACTAAACTTTTCGCGTGCACAAAGTTTGATCAAGTACCCAGTCTCCCACAATGGTAATTGCAATACTTTCAATGATTTTAGTTAGTGCTTCTAATAGTGAATGGCATACACGGAAATGTTTTTCTTAAAGGCGTACACATTTTACTAGAATATGGGTTCCCAAACTTTTTGGCTCTCTTAGGCAAGATAAAAGAATTTCAATGCCCAACACCACAAAAAATAATTGTAAACACGTATTTTTTATATTAACTAAACACAAAATCACGAAAACAAATATATATTTGTAGTGTAGTTAACATAGATAATTCAGGTTACTCGTTTCAAATGCGGTAACACCCTCTGGACGGCGTTGACGCTCCCAATTTCTTCGAGGTCCCTACCTCCCCCTAGGACTCTTCAGCGCCCACTGGGGGGCGATAGGGACCACTTTGGGAAATTATGTACTAGAACGACTATTTTATGCAATGAAACAGAACGTGGACACACCAGCAAAATTGAAAATAGGGACATTAAAATTAAGGCATACAAGAAAACGTAATATAATTTCTAGCGAAACTGCGAGAGCAGTTTCTTGGCGAGGTTACACTTAAAATCACAAAATTATAGTACCTAATACATTTATCAAACCTGTGTAGACTACTAAATTTACATGCTTTAAAGAAATTGATAAATTTAATATATTTTTTGAAAGTAATAATAATATATAGGAAATGAAACTATTTTTCCGGATTGAAATCCCGTATATTTGTTTTTTCAAACAAACCAAACGTTTCGGACCCTTTACAAGTCCCATGCTCATGGTTGACAGTCAACCGCGACCATGCATACGACCATTAAATACGCGATTTAAATCCGGAAATATAGTTTCATTTCCCATGTGTAACAATCGCGAAAACCTAAGAACTCGATTATAATAATATATTTATTTTTTTATAATAATTTATTTAATAAAAAAAACTACGACATTACAAGGTGCATGAACAAAAACGATAGTTATAGAAGAAGAGAATAATAGTACATTATGATACAAGTGTGCTAAGTTGGTCATTACACACGAGGCGTTATTACTCGCGCGAGCCGCAGGCGAGCGCGATAAGAAAGCCGAGAGTGTAATGATCAAAGCACACGTGTTTCATACGACGTTTTTCAACACATTTGCGAGGAAAATGAAACAAACTTGAGTAAAATGGAAATGAAAAATAGCTTTATTTGGCATTAATTATACAGATACACTGAATACTATATTAAGCTCACGTTAATGTAAATAATATTATTCTATTCTATACTATATCTATCAATAGCAATTAATTAAGAGTCTCCAAAGCCTATCAAAGTCATTGTATCTTGATTTTATCAAAAATGTAGTTATTTAAATTTAATTATTAAAACAATTGTTAAATGTACAATTTTCAAAATGGTAACGTGCAGTTTTGTTAGGCATTTGAACCGTCTGTGTGATATTATTTGTTACTATTTCATTATTGTCTTCTTGGGTAAAAGTCGGTGATACGGGTTCATTGTGTACAAATATGGATGAAAGTGGTGGTGGTTCATTTAAAGACTCAGAAATAGACAACCTAGGTAACAAATAACTTGTATCACGGGAGGTGGATGGCTGCGGTTCAGGACACATCTTCTTAACCTGGGGCTCCAGATTTATAGCGTGGGTTATTTGAGTACATATGAATTCGAAATTCGAACTGAATCTTCAACATAAGACTCAGCAACTGTGCTAGATCGCCAGCCACCATGACGCTTTAAAGTAAGCAAATCAGCTCCCGAGTCAGCTAGCAATGTAGCTGATGTTCTTCGGAAACTATGCCCAGTGTATAAATCCGGGTCGGGTAGATTTAAAAACTTGGCAATTTCTTTAGGCATTGCACCAAATTTATTAATGCCTATTGGCTGAGCCACGCATCTACCCTTCTGGTAGTTTTGAAAAAACCGATCGGATTTTGCCTTATCTGTCCTAAGCGCTTCGTACTTTTTTACTATGTCGTAAAATGGACCGTGAATGGCAAACGATCTCGGTACCTTATTTTTAGTGTTGTTAATTTTAATCAAAAGCATTTGGCCATGAGTTTCTACGTCTTTTGCCGTTACTTCGCTTAGTTCTTGGCGTCTACACGCGCCAGTGACACCAAATATCATTGCAACCTGTAAAGAAATTAAAAATATAGGTATTTTCGCAAATATAATACAAGGAAAAATGAAAACATAAAAAAATTAAGGTTTAATACGATCAACTGACCTTTGTTGCTAAATACTGATAATCGGGGGCTTCTTTTAAAAACTTTTCGACGTCAGTTGGCGAAAGTACCTTCGATTTTCTTGCAACATACCCATCAGAGCGTCTCTTTAAAAATGCCGTCAGATTTGAATAGTTTTTTATGTCTATGTTATTCTTGTTCTTTACTGTGGTCTTTAACATAGAATAAATGCACCAGAGCGAGCTGGGCTTAAACCTATTCGCCAGTTCATTAAAATAGGCAAGAAAAACATTTTCTGAAAACGAAGACGCTTTTTTGTTGGTTTTCCATTGTATAAAAGTTTCATATGCAGCCATGTATTTTTCTCTGGATTTCGAAGGTAATAAACTGTCACTTGCGTTTTGTGCCTCTGTGAGGATTTCGGGCGGTGTTAAATCCATCAAAATGTTTTCTTCCGTGCTTGAGCAGGACATTTTAAACACCTAGGTAATTATCTAACACACAGCGTATATAAATGTTTCGAACGTATCAATGGAAATTGGCGCGCAGAGTTATTTTTTCTGCGCCTGGCGCCGCGGCGCGGATATGCGCGCGCAGGTGCTTCGGCAATAATGAGACTTAGGTGAAATTCCTAAACAGCCAATGCGAAATAATATAAATATGTCCTTATTTCACTCAAATTCGTGTAAAATATTATCCAAAATAAGTAATTTTATTCAATTAAAGTTTTATAGGTGTATATTGTGTATGTTTTTCTATATTTATCACATCAAATAAGAAATATAAATTTATTAATAAAAATATTATTTGTAAGGTAAGACTACACAACCGTATTAAACAGAAATAAAAAAAAACTGTGACCCTGTTTGTTTGGGATTACTGTCATTGTAATTTGAATCTTATAATATGTAGGTTAGAGCTGTTTTTTTAATAGACCAAGTTAATTTCAAAGACATAACCCGGATAATTTAAGAATGCATAGTTTTAATACATAGGCCTTGTTGTGAGATACATCTTAATCCGGTTAAGCCTATACTTATTACACACACGTTTTGTAATATAATTACAAACGCGTGTTCAATAGCTAGGTTTATGAGCCTAAAAGCGATACAATAAGAAGCCCGTTACGAGCAAATGTGTTGAAAATGTCATTTATAAGTGATCCCCCCCGACTCCTAAACTAGGATATCCTGTATCTTAGGAGTTTGATTCTCCAAAAATCTATTTGTTATATAACAGTTTGTTCTTTAATCACAATAGTTATTTACTTTTGGACATACATATTTATTTTCAGAAGGAAATGGTGAAAGAATTTTTTTTTCTAATAAATTTCAATACACTAAACAGAGTTGTATGCTTATTGGTTCTTAACATTGACCTACAAACAAACTTTGTTGGTAAGTCAATGGCGCTTAAGCAATTCTCCGTAAATCCGAAACACTCCCAAATGTGTACATATATCGAAAAGTTTATATAATTTGTTAAAAAACAAGTCAATTTGTGCCTATTTCATAATTTTATAATAATAAGTTGTAATAAGTAATAATAAAGTGACAGGGGAAGTCTGTAATTACACGAGAGATGGTACAAGATTGTAGGTCAACATGGCCAAAATACATTATTGATGAACACCTTTTTTAATGGTTTTTATTTATGCACTGATATCTACTGCTTGGAGTTTTTGGTCAACCCAATACATTACATTAATAGGTATACTATGCCAGACTGTGTGACGAAAGCGTTAGGATGACTCGTAGGTAATCATATTAAAACTCTCCATGTCTGAGGAATCCAACATGTAGTGTCAATTTAATCCAATAAACTTCGATCCGAGGTACGATTTCAAATGTACTTAAGCTTGAATAAGAAGGTATTTTTCCTGGTGGTGGATTTCATTTTCGTATTAACTTGGGAGAATAAATCCGTGTCTAATAAAAGCGGAGCTTAGAACTTTTGGGTTCTACTTTAACGTGTATATAGGTAAGGTAAACCTGAGATAAAACATATTTCTGTCATTTACAGATTTGCAAAATTGTCCTCCCACACAAACTGAGGTACTTAGAGAACATGCTAAACTCCGAAGTGATTGCAAAAGCTGCCAAAATCCGCCAGCGAATAGAAAATAATCCTAATCTACAGGAAGCAGACAAAAGCTGGCCAGTGCTTTTAGCCAAGTATGGACAAGATGAGAAGAAAAACCAAGGCCCACCTTTATACTACGAGAGGCGAATGCCTAACTTTAAATAATTTGGTTAGTATATCTGCTCACGTCGTATCCAAGTTTCAAGTAGGTACTCGCAACACTTGGTACGTATTATGATAGTTTATAGTGTAAGTATGTAAGTACTTAGTAATAGATAGTCTTTATGTAAGAAATGTGTAATTAATAATATAATAAGAACTGTTAAATCTTAAAATTAGATTAAAACAAGCATAATTTACATGATTGTTTTATTTTTCAATCCTATTCTGCAATTCGAGATGATACAAATGTAATAACATTTATTATATATATATAAATAACATTAATTAAGGCGGTTTAAACCTGGTTGCTTTAAATTTCGGAATTCGCTTTGGAGAGATTTTTCACCGCATGTTTCTCACATTTATCTATCGGTGGTGCCAAATGAACGACTAATCGCCGGTTCAAACCCTAAGTAAAGCAAGAAAACCTGACGACCCAGGTCGTGTTCCGGCTTGACGCCTGGAATTGTTCAATTGGTATGCGGAAGATAATCCACCTGGGTGCAAGAGTCCATTGACTAATGCTAGGAGTGTTAATACACGCAAGCCCTCCGTCCCAGTTACCTGTTAGTGTAGTGTCGTAAACGACACAGTACAGTAAACTGTACGCTTGGTAGTAGCACTGTAAAGTTTTGCCCAGCTATCCTTACCTACCTGTTCTTTTAAAAATCTTATAATTAAGTCTAACAAGAAGAAACTGCTATATATCGGGTGTATTTATTCCTTTACGATTAAAATGCACCACGCAAACTTTCGAAGATTATATTCTAACCTCAAACTAGTCGGAATCCTCGTCCGCTGTTTTTCTTTATTGTATTAATTAGGTACTGAGAACCACTGATTACGTTTACGTACCTATACGTCAGTTTATATTTAACTTTAACAATCATTAGGTGGTTAATTTTTTCAGCAAACAAAGAGTCCTTCTTGATGGCTTTTTAATACTTAACAACACAATATAAAATTTAAAGATCGTTCAAATATTGTGAAGTTTGCTGTTGAGCAAACTAAAGAGACATCCTGCATAGAGTGTAGATATAGTTCATTGCTAGAAGAAACGTTACAAAATGTAGCGACACGAATGTTGAGGTAGATATTTGCATGTTAATCTGCACATATTATTTATTCGTGAATCTTTTTCTGGCCCGTACAAGAATTTCGTTTATTACAGCCACTCGTAGAGACAGCATATACCATTTATACCAACTTCGAACAAAGTAATCAATTTATTATAAATAAGTTAAGGTCGCATCGGTTTTAGGTATATTTAGGAGAAGAATGTGGAGAAATCCCTTTTATTTGGCGCATAGGTGTACGTCATGAAAGGTAGGTTTAGTCAAAATTTCATGTCTTTAACTTAGTGGCAATAGAGCTCCTTGTGAAAGAAATCATCCAGGGAAGTACTACCCTACCTATTACTGTCGCCAAGCAGAGCATCACTGCGTTCCAGTTTTGAAGGGTAAGAGGGTGTAGGTGAAATTACAGGCCCATGGGACTTGTCAACTTATGTCTCAGGGTGACGGGCGCGGTGGCAGCGCTCCTCAGATATATAGAATTTAAAGCTCAGAGTGGCAATGCAACTGATGTAGACCAGCGATCGCTTGACACCAGGCGCACGACTTGTTCGTCCCGTCACTTGGGATTAAAAAAAATAAAAAAGCTTCGGTTGTGGTTTTACGTTAGTCAGGACTTTTTTATGTAGTCTATCATGCAGATGATAGTAGTCGTACATGGCGAATTTTTAATATATCAAAATTCACCATATATGAGCCTTAAAACTACCGCGAAACAAACTCTTCATACTAAAGGTTATCGTCATACAGCATTTGGTTACGTATATGGATGATACATTTCATGGGAGTGATCCGTTTGGCTGTTTTAGTTTCTTTCTTCTTACGTAATGATATTTTAAATAAATATTGTAAATGATAAATGTGTACAAATGTCTACTTACTTACAAAGAGCAAACCCTACACTTTGTTACTCATTCTTCCCAGGAGAATCTGCCTTGCAAATGAGGAATAGTGTAATTTTGAAAGTGGGAAAAGAGTAATTCTTAAATATTTGATTTCACATGTTCAATAACGATCAAAGCCCCTAAATAAATAAAGATTTAAAAAAAGTGTAATTTGCGTACTGGGAAACAAAGATATCTTATATAATTGGATATAAATTGACGGTTACACAGAACAGACTTCCGCTGACGTGTCACGCTGCTAACTTGCTTACAACTGCTTGAACCTTCAGCTGACAACAGATTCTAATGCTATCAAATTAGCAACGATGCAAACGCGCTTTTATGAAAAGGGTTTTACAGGCGGTTGCATCGATACAGTCGCGCGTTTGAATCGGGATCATACCACTGCTGCGACCGCGTCGTGATTTATCGCGATTGTATAGCTGCTTAAGTCGTGCGTGTGTGTAAAGATAGACGCGCAGGCGAGCTCGACGCGCGTGTGTAACGGCTCTTAGTCAACTTCGCATCTCGGTCTGTGATATCTTCATCCCATTTACATCCCAAGGGGACCACGCGTGTATGGCGTTACAATAAAGCAGATTAAAAACGAGATGCGACATTTTTCGCTTGTTTTTTTTTTTCATCAAACCACCCATTAATCTGTGCGGATGCCAAAGATATTCTGGTCTCTGAACAAATTGGTTGAGGCGAATTACTGCCCATCATTACTACGGTACTGATGACACCTGATGGAGAATAGTCGCTTATACCACCAGAGAACTCTATCATTTATATTACCTTAAATCCATTCCGAAAAATGCTGCGAAAATCGTAAGTTCTTTTCAAAGTAAGAAGGTTTTTCACGTCCGACAAGCTCCTTAATCTTTATTAAGCTCGAGTTCTCTATTGTGTGTACCTAGTATTATCGTTAACGGTGGGGCGGATCTGCCCAATATCTGTGAATGTGCTCCGGACTTCTTGGATCTCGAGTTATGGGTAACAACTTGGGAGGCTATATACCTAGTATATTAAATACTTAGCCCCAGAAAACTGTTGACGAGTAACCCACGTTTCGGTATTTTAAAGGATACCTATATTTAAGGGAGTAGGAAGGTGAAAATTACTTATATAGTACATAGTGTTAGGTTTAACCTATATTTTTGAGGTAAGGTATTTAATGATTTTAGCAGTTAAACAAAGAAACAAGTTTTAATACACTTTTTAATTGGTTTAAAATATTTGGTAAAAATATTTAAATATCTCTAATTTTAGTCTTAGGAACCATCGTTCCACCATCATCACCATTGGTCCATCGGCCACACACTGAGTGAAGTGAGGTAAGTATATTAATTTTTTAACAAATTATGAGCTGATATGTTACCATCGAGTATGTTACAGACTTCACCATGTTGGCTACTTATACTCAAGTTTCAAAACATTATAATGGGTTTCGAAATTTTGCGATTAGGCCATTGACTTACAATTATAGTCAATGGATTAGGCGCACAAAAACGTTTTGTGTAGGTACTTTGGTAAGGTGAATGGCAAATTTTTCAAAACAAAACCCATTCAGATTATAACTAAATTACTCCAACAATTAACACTACGCTAACTTGAATTTTGTCGAATTTAGGGATGCCAATTAATTATTGCGGCAATTCATATTAAATTAAAAATTAAGAAAACAAGTTATCGTAAAAAAATAATTAATATATTTATTACAGTTAACAAAACTAAAAATTGTTGCAAGTTTCCCTTTTCAGCGATAAGAGCAATCTCTGGCAAAAAGTTGCAATTTTTAAGTTAGCATAGTGTTAATTGCTGGTGTCTTATTATTAGAGTAATTCTGACTTAAATCTTATGCAGAATCAATACAATGATGCAATTAAAATTCAATGGGGCTTTAAAAATTATAAATTCATCCTAAAAGCAATGCCAGAAAAGGTCATTTTGTGTCCCGTTAGACTTTCAGAATTTTTTATAGCAGAGAACCTTTGAAAAAATGTCTTGTAAAACCCTGTTTAGGTAGTAATCATATTTATCACACGGAATTGCATTAAACTGGTAAGGAAAAGCTGTGTGTGTTACATTTTAGACTTATATGGATTTGCGTGTGATGCACTTTCGTGGTATGGCATACTGGGATGCGGTCGCTCTCCATATGGTATTGGCAAAAAAAACCAACGCTATTTGACTTTTCACGGTGTACAGTATTTTATGCTGAGCCACGCACTCAGCACAAAATACTGAAAAGTATTTTATGCTGAGCCACGCACTCAGCACAAAATACTGAAACCAAAGATCAGTATAAAATTTGTTTTTTCGCCACAAATACGTTTTTATTTTTATTTATTTATTATCGTACCAAGTGACGGGAAGAACAAATCGTGCTCCTGGTGGTAAGCTGCACGCCTGTCCATAGCAATTGCAATGCCGCCCAAAACTTTAAATCGCAAAGATCTGATGGGCACTGCCGCTGCGCCCGGAGACATAAGTTGACAAGTCTCATGTGCCTGTAATTTTACCAGCATCCTTACCATTCAAAACCGGAACGCAGTACTGCTTGGCGGCAGAAATGGGTAAGGTGGCATTACTTCCCTCGACGAACTGTTTCACAAGGAGCTCTACTGCTACTAGAATATCAGTGTATTAACTTATGTTCTATGTACTTTTAATAAACGTTTTTTCTATTTAATAACATGGACATATTGTCCAGGGAAGTGCTGCCACCTTACCCATTTCTGCCGTTAAGCAGTAATGTGAGCATAAGGCTCAATTTATATTGCGGCGGAACTTCATTTGCGTTCATTATGCTTTGTACAATAACGTTCCAAAAATTCGCTCCCATTCCGTTCTGCCGCAATATAAATTGAGCCTTACTGTGTTCCGGTGTTGAAGCGTAAAGGCGCTAGTGAAATTACAGGCACATGGTAATTGTCAATGTTATATATATATATACACTATGGTTGGTAGATCTATGGATATAATTGACACTGTAAATGTCTTCTGCAAATAATAAAAATGCTTGGATTATGTTAATATTAGTTTATTTCATTGGCGACGAGGAGTAACCAAACAAAATGAATAAGGAACAATTCCAAGAATTTCTACAATTACAAAAAAATCAGCAACAACAGATTTCGGACATTTTGCAACAACTTGTGTTGCAGCAACGACCAGCAGTGGAGCTCCCCACGCCAGCAACACCTGGCACGGAACCTACCAGCTCGGCAAGCAGCAACAAGTACACAATTATTAAAAGTTTCAAATGCGACACTTTTAACCCTGCGACTGTATCGGTAGAAAAATTTTTAGATTTTTTCGAAGCCAAATGTGACATATGGGCCGTAAGTGATAATGACACAAGGAAAGAATTATTATTTTCATGTATGTCTCCTGAGATATTTCACGACCTAAAAATAGCACTCGTTCCTAACTTTGGAAACAGTTCCTACAATGACATTAAGTCTAAACTACTCGATTTACATCGAACTAAAGTTACGAGGTATAAAGCACTAACTGAATTTTGGAGTTGCGTACGAGACCACAACGAGACTATGGAACAGTATGCTAACAGGCTAAAGAAACTCGCCAGCGATTGTGGCTACAAGGACACAATGTTTCAACGTCAATTGCGCGATCGATTTGCTACCGGCTTAAATCACCCTCAACTAGAAGTGGACCTAAAACAGAAATGGCCAGACCTTCAAGAGACTTACGACGGAAAACTTGTAGAGGTTACTTTCGATCAATTCTTTGCAGTAGCTCAGTCCAGAGAGTTAGCAGAAGGTGATGCTGATAGTAGCATGCCCGCTACCGCTAATAAAGTAAAAGCAAGAACAAGTACAGGACGTCACTATAAACAATGTACGTTTCTACGCAAACTAAGTCCAAACCAGTGCCGTCGATGTGGTGCACAAGAGAGACATAGGCTAAACGTTTGCAAGGCAAAAGACCATACATGCGATGAATGCCACATACAAGGTCATTTTGAAAGTTGCTGTATAAAGTCTGGTAGGGCATATTTAGCGAGCACCGCGACAGAAAAGAAACAACCAACCAATTATAGTAACAAACTGCATAAAATTAAGTACAATGCACACAATGATGGAAGTTCATCACAGTCTTTTGACACGAGTTCGGATGAAAGTGATGATGTCTTCAAGGTTGAACGCAAGAGAAACAAGGACAGCAAGAGAATTGATGTAACCGTCAACGGTGTCAGTTGCACATTCGATTGGGACCCAGGATCCGTGTACTCCATTATTAGCACAAATTTCTGGAAGCGGATCGGAGAACCCTCTCTAACCAAGGCACCGAAGCTACGAGCTTATGGGAACCTTAAGCTCAAACCAAAAGGTCTCACCGACGTAACCGTTGAAATCATGGGAGAGCGGAAAATATTACCTGTTGTGGTTATGGAAGACGCCAATCCAATGCTTTTTGGCCTCCAGTGGAGCGAGATGTATAAAATGACATTCCCAGAGCCAGTCTATTCGGTTAAACCCATTCAACACACCACTACGCTTAAACAGGTACTTTCAACCTTTTCATCCCTTTTTGATAATAAACTAGGAAAAGTTAAAAATTATGAAGTCAACATTCATATAAAACCTGGGGCAGTACCTAAACATGTCCCTGCTCGACCAGTTAAGTTTTCCATGCGTAAGAACATAGAAATTGAACTTCAACGTTTAGTTGACGAAGGAATCGTGACTAAAGTTGATCCAAATGTCACGCCATTAGAATGGGCTACACCCACAGTGAATGTCGTAAAAACAAATGGCCAAATCCGAATTTGCGGTGATTTTCGTAGCACTATTAATCCTGTTATTGTCACTCATTCTCACCCAGTCCCACTCTTTGACCAGCTACGACAAAATCTGGCAAATGGAGCCAAATTTTCGAAAATAGATTTAAGGGATGCGTACTTGCAATTTGAAATAGCTCCAGAGTCGAAACAGTACCTGACAATCTCTACGCACAAAGGATATTATCAATACAATAGGATGCCATTTGGAATCTCAACAGCTCCTTCAATTTTCCAACATTACTTGGATGAACTTTTGGACGGTGTACCAAATGTCGCAGTGTATTTTGACGACATTGCCTTAACAGGGAAAAATGACATTGAACACCTCCAAACACTATCGACCGTGTTTAGCAAACTAGATAAGGCGGGCTTAAAAGTCAATTTAAAGAAATGTTCATTTTTCCAGACAGAGATTGAATACCTTGGGCACACAATTACTAAAGACGGAATTAGGCCGACGAAATCGAAAATTGATGCAATAATGAAAGCGACACCGCCCACTAACGCCCAAGAACTGCGGTCGTTCTTAGGTCTTATAAATTTTTACGAGAAATTTATTCCTCACCTACATAGTGTCTGCGCAGATCTGCATGCATTGACTGGTGGTCGCCGGAAGTGGCAATGGACCGTCAAAGAAAATACGAGTTTTAAGAACGCAAAAGATCTTATTAGTAAATCGAAACCGCTTGTTGCTTTTGACGAAAAGCGCCCATTGTATTTAGCCTGCGATGCCTCGGAAAAAGGTGTGGGTGCCGTCCTATATCATAAATCGGCAGACAAAATTCAACCTATCGTTTTTGCTTCAAGGAAACTAAGACCAGCGGAAACTAAATATTCAGTTATTGACCGAGAAGCTTTAGCAATATTTTTTGGAATCCAAAAGTTTGATCAATATTTACGTGGTACCAAATTCATACTTAGCACTGATCATAAGCCATTGATTCACGTTTTGGGACCACAACGTAACTTGCCGAAAATTGTCAATAACCGTCTAGTGCGTTGGGCTTTAATCATTGGAGGGTATGACTACGATATAGTTTTTACAAAAGGGCATCTAAATTTTATGGCTGATTTTCTTTCTAGGATGCCCAATCCAGAAGATAAACCGTCTAATGCAGAATTGACAGTACACAGAGTGGTAGCTCAGTTGCAGCATGAAAGAGTTTCGGATATTGCGTTAACAGAGGACAGTGTACGAGGCGCGACAAGGAAGGACCCTTTGCTTAAACAGGTATCAGAGTACATTAAGACCGGCTGGCGTGAAAATTTTTATTCAGATGACTTAAAGCCCTATGCTCGGAAGCGCACTGAGTTGTCCATTGAAAATAAGATATTAATGTGGCAAGGTCGAATAGTAATACCGAACACCCTGAGAAAGGCCACCTTGGAATATCTGCATACAGGACACCCAGGCATATCCGCAATGAGAGCGCTAGCACGTTTTTACGTATGGTGGCCGTCCATTGACGATGACATTGAGGAGTACATTAAACGTTGTCGCAAATGCCAAGAGAATCGGCCGAACAACGCTGAATTGCCTATATACTCGTGGTCCGTTCCTGACAACCCGTGGGAAAGGCTACACATTGATTTTGCAGGCCCGTTCGAGGGAAAATATTGGTTTGTCTTAGCAGATGCGTTTTCGAAATGGGTCGAAATTAAACCCATGAACCAGATAACCACTTCTAAACTGTGTGAAGAGTTAGATTCCATTTTCACCACCTTCGGCTTCCCTCAATTCTTGGTTTCTGACAATGGACCACAGTTTACTTCTCAGGAATTTCAAGACTATTGTAGAGACAAGGGTATTCTACACATAAAATCATCCCCGTACCATCCCCGGACTAACGGTTTGGCTGAACGTCTGGTTCGCACTTTCAAATCCAGGCTATCATCAAGTGCCAGTGACCATCTCACCTTGAAAAGACGACTAGAAAATTTCCTTTTTTCCTACCGCATAACACCTCATTCCACCACCGGTAAGAGCCCAGGACAACTTATGTTCGGACGTCAGCTGCATTGTATTTTGGATAACGCACGCCCTAACTCTAAAAAGGCCCTGCAGCATAGGCAGATACAGGCTAATATAAATTCAGAAAATTTAACACCATGTTTTAGATCGGGGGACAGCGTGTTTGTCCGAGCCCGGGATGGGTCACGATGGGAACCTGCTACCATATCCAGACGTACGCATAGATACTCGTACACCGTAGACACAGCCAATGGGGTAGAAAGGAGATATCATGCTGATCAAGTGCGTTCCCGCTTAGCCGACCATATCAGTCCAGTTTCTACTGATGGCTCTCAGGCCACACACGACCCGCATCATATAAACACCAGTGAGGTGGAACCCCTTGCAAGTTCGTCAGGAACGCAGAACTCAGCTACCACCCCAATGCGGCCATGCGCTGCTACTACGCATTCGCCACCTACCACGGCGTCCCTACAGCAAGCATCAAAGCGCCATGAGCGCACCATCAGGCGACCTCGGCGGCTTATCGAGGAGATGTTGTAAATTGTAGGGATGGACGAATGTTATATATATATATACACTATGGTTGGTAGATCTATGGATATAATTGACACTGTAAATGTCTTCTGCAAATAATAAAAATGCTTGGATTATGTTAATATTAGTTTATTTCAGTCAACACGTCTTAGGGTTTACGGGCACAGTGGCAGTTCCCCTCAGATTTTTATGATTTAAAGTAGAGCTTTAAGTGTCACTGCAACTGTTATGGACAGGCGTGTAGCTTACCCATCAGACGCACGACTTGTTCGTCCCGTCGTCACATTATATTATAAAAGCGAATTCGCTGCGTATCCTCTCGCGCGTACTTTGCATCCAGAAGAAGCGTTTACCGCACGAGCGTTTGAGGACGAATTCAGTCAGTATATACTCTGTAATCTGTGGTATTATACATGGAGTTACGAACGAAGCGGTCGAGTTGCGGCTAGCTTACCGTCTCTGCAAGCGACGAAAAGGAAGGGAAAGCAAAGTACATTCTACTTAGTACCTGCATCCAATTCTTTACGATAGAATGACACATAGTGTGTTTGTAAAATTGTATCGTTTTAAAATTCTATTAGCGTACTCAGAAGATTCCATATCCCATATAAATAAATAAATAACTCCCATATTGCCGGTTTATTTTTTCTATTTCACCATAAACACATTTTGTATCAAAATTTTGCCGCTCCATTTCCCTTGATACGTGCACTCGCTGGAAGTTCGCGCGAACCACGCGTGTTATGCGCGAGTCACGCGTGATATGCGCGAGTCACGCGTGATATGTGCGAGTCACGTGTGTTATGCGCAAGTCACGCGCGTTATGCGCGCGAATAGTCGACACTCTCATCGGGCATGTTGCACTCGATTTACACGCGAACTTTAACTCACGCGATGCTTATGGACGCGCGTAAGAATGCGCGCGAGACGATTCACGGCGAATTCGCTCCTTCTGGACAATGTCTTATGTCGCCTTAGTAGCGTATTCCACGCTTCACCGCGATCTTACCTACGTGCCACTTATAAGCCATGCGCGTCGTTCTGGAATGATCTTAAATGAAACCACATTAAATTTGTTTACCCCATTTTTTTTAGTAAGGATGACAAGTACCTACAATATATTGGAGTCCTGTTTTTTGTCATATATACCATACAAAACAAAGACATATTTTTTCGCAATCTTTAATTTCTCATACAAAAATGACGTATCAAAATGTGCGTTAAAAGCCGTCTCTAAATTCGCGACAAGAATGTAGAAAAGAGTGTGTAATAAAGTCTCAATATGTCTCACTTCAGAACATATCGGAGACTGTGTTTTGTATATGTCACAAAATAAATTTTACAACGGAGATAATGAAACAACTCATCGCGAATGTGGAGTGAGCTCAAATATAGCTGCTGTTGACTTTTATTTCGCATAATAAATAAAATTTCTTTTACTCTGCACATTTTACACTGCTCTCTACATTACTGTTTCTGTAAAAATACATACTAAAATAATGTATGACTTTGTTATCCTCTAAAATACGGCGTCTACCATAGAAGTGTGATCACTTACACAATTATGTACCAAAGTATGTAATTAATTTGATTTAACTGATCACACTTAAGTATATCCATAATCAGCACCTTGAAGAAATTATTATAAAACACTAATAATATTTGAAACTCATATTAACAGTAGACAAACATTTATTTAAATTGATATAAGCTAATTGTACTCTTAATGTGTCTTTATTAATTGGATGTAAACATATTTTTGACAATGCATGTGATGTTACAGGTATATTTAAAGGTATAATGTTCGATTATCTTTATATGGTAAGGTCATTGAAGTAGTCCCGTGTTCATCCACCTCGTCATAGAAAGATAATATTATATAAGATAAATATTCATTCAATATACTGCGCATACCAGAAGAAAAATCAACAAAATCTCTAAATAATATATAGATTATGCCAATATGTGCGTCCGTACGCAGCATATGGCGGGCGTGCCACATATATATGTATACAATTACACTATTTCTCCTATTATGCTATGATAATACTTTTCCTGCTATTGTTTCGAAATCAATTATCTATATTATTCGTGTTAAAAAGCACATGACGGAGGAAATAACATAAGTTAATGGGACAGTACTGCGTACGCGCTACATACAAAAAATATTTTGATCCTATCTTGGATATTAACTGACCTAGAAACTAATAATCTGGATCGCGGTTTGTCATTCTCCCACTAAACAATATGTAGGAGAGAGCATTCTCTTAACAACGCGGAAGAACTAGAAACCACACAACCATTTCAAAAGAAATGATATAATAATATTACAGGTCAACCGCTTAACTGAGTTATGTCGCGCAGCACCTGGCATAATTTTAACAAGATTTTTCTGACGATATTCAATAGCCTAAAGTGCCTATCAAATTAGTAGTAATAAAAAAAAAATTTAATTGATAATTGAAATGAAGAGACAAGCCTTTTGCAACTTTTTTCAATCAACTTTTTATTGAATGTCGTCAGAAAAATCTTGTTGAAATTATCCCGTGTGCAGAGCGACATAACTGTTACGTAAACTGTCACTCCTCCCGCACGGCGCAACTACGTCTGGAACCGATTTAGTTAAGCGATATGCCTGTACACATATATTATGAAATTCATTACCTTCTTTTTTATCAGTATCACAAATTTCTTTTTACGACTCATCCTTACAATTTGACAACTTCAGTGTGTTAAATTTGCAATAGTTATTTATTGAGTCGAGTATATAAATAATGTTCGAAAAAGGTAGACAAGTTCATATAACACTCGAGTAAATTGTTAATCAGTTTCGTAACGGGAAAATTGTTAAGGATCTATAAATGTATAGAAATTGAGTAACAATTTACTCGTTTTTTTCACAATAGCTCAGTATATACATAATATATTAAATTTTATCACACATAAATGTATGTATACAAATAATATTTTTTTATTTATATTAAAATCAAGTTTACATTTCATTGATATGTAAAACTATGTACAATAATTTCATTAGGTACGTTTATAAACAGCACAATTATACAACAAAAGCCAATAACTTTAATTTAATAAATAAATAAATTTACACTATGCTTAATCAGAAAGCAGTATTATACATAAGTTATTAACGAATTGTACGCGAGCTATACAGATAAAATATACTTATATTTGAATACAGACGATAATTATAATTACAATATGTACTAATTAAAGGTGGTCCACCCTTTAGGTACACTGGCGTCGGGTCGCGCACTTGAACTCGGGGTGTAATCAAACAAACCAAATTGACTAAAATCGAGTCCGTATTCATGCAAGAGCGCACTATCTGCAGTAGACTTGATCGGGTCGGTTTTCTCACTTTTATCTCGGCGCTTGAGCGGATCGAAATCCTCAAGGTTTGTCGGTGAATCGTCCAACTTTATGAGATCAGAGTCCGCGTCACGTGACTGAAAAAAAAACATAATATACTCTTCGTATGTTTATACATTTTCCTCACATATTTCAACCCGTAATTTACGAAAAAACATTTTTATTTGAAGACATTTCAAGCGATCTTTTATTGAATTATCGCGATTTTAGTGATATTAGAAATGCGAATAATAGCGTTAACTACAAAGTAATAAAAATATAGCTTAACTACAAAAAGCTAATTCGTGCTCAGTATACAAAACATGCTCAAATATATACTACATAATTATGTATATATATACATGCATAGTAAATACTCGTTAGACGCCGAAATAACATTTTTCCCAATATATTATTGTTATTTTGTACCCGAAAGTTAGTTCGTTAGCAACCCATTTAATGTAATGATGGGAAAAGCTAAATAAAAATAAATAACATTCGCTTTACCCACCTATGTACGTCCATAAGAACCAATTTAATTCTTATTACCACTCATTTTGCACTATGTTTGGCATTGTAACATCGACATAAAAACCTAGAGTCGAAAGAAATTATCGGGAAAAAAATTGTCTGCGTTAGTCATCACCAATGGTCGGAAAAGGTGTTCCACGTATTATAGATACATGTAAAGATACATAGCTACAAGAAGCGTTATAGAGTTGTTAAAATCGCCATATATTAATTAATTACTTTTTTGAATTCCGGATTTCCGGAAGTGGTTTTATTGTATCGTATGACAAACTACTGACATAGGAAATCGAATTTGGATTTGAAAGTAATTCTAATAGTGCCTTGTAAAAAAGTGCAGTAGATAATAGACAGCCTTGTTACTGTTCCGTCATTGTGACCGTCAATATGCGGGGCTCGGTGCGGTATTTAAAGCTAGGGAGGGGGCAGAGAGTGACCATTCTCGTTACTTTTATTCTCTGCGTTGGTAAATGTCTGCTTCCTAGGTCAATAGTTATTTGTCAGACGATGCAGTAGAACCTTTCCGGAAATCCGGAATTCGAAATAGTAATTAACTAATATTTGACGATATTAACAACTTTATGTTGCGCCTTGTAGCTATATCTATACATGTGGAATACCTTTTTCCGACCATTGGTCATCACGCCACCTGGGTTAAAATATTTTTTTTATTCTACGACTCCTTATTCACCAACATATTTAAGTGCATGTACTTGGAGTAGTAACACTTTTATCTTCTAGAATGAGTTATGATGTAGCGCTTACTCGCACCTCCCATTAGTTATAAAAGACTCGACTAATCGGTATACACGAATTTAGTTCAAAAATTTACGTACTAATACCGCAAGACGATTTCACAAGTAATATTTACACTATCCTGTATGCCTATGTACACGTGGTTAATCAATTCAGTAGGCGTTACGTTATTAACACTTATATATTTTAAGATACTTGAAAATTTTGCTTTGCAATTGAAATTGGTTCTAAAGCAAAAAAAAATACTCATAATATAAATAGATAATTGTCCATTTACATACTCCAATGAGTGATAGGAAAATAGTAACTCGTGTGATAGGTAAGAATCTCCATTTACCAATAAAGTGAATTAATTAAACCAGAGGAAGTGAAGGGTTCTTAATATAACAACCATATAGGAATGAAGGGACAACCTTGCGAATGTTAGAAATATATTAATCCATAATCATTAACAATAAATTAAGTGTTTTCTGATATCAATGTTTATACTATAAATACTTATTTTTCATTAGTTAAACTTCTTGTGTTAGTGCAAACTTCACTCTTGTATCTTCATGTAATAATTAAAAATAAATCTGCTTTACATATGCGAGCAGGATCGATATGATAACCAAAGCGCATAGCACAATTACCTCTTGTTGTTTACCCCTGAATGGGTTGAGGTGGAGGGGGGCGGGCGGCCAGGGCACGGCCCTGACCAACCTACTGTGGTCCTGGTTGCGCCTATTGACTACTACGGGCGACGACATTGTTGGCGTGCTGCCGTTACAAGGAGCAGGAGTGCTGGTTTGCGGCAACTTTCTCTGGTTCGTCGACGTAGTCAGTTTCAACTTAGCTTTATCTTTCCCTTCCGAAAAGCTTATTGTGCTCGTATGGAAATCCGCCGCGGCGTTGCTCTCGTTTTTAGTAATGTTACTGACAAAGTGCATTCTGTTGACGGGCGCCGGCGTGGCGCGCGGCGGCGGTACAGGCGCGTCCGATATGTCAACTAATTTCTTCGTGGATATAATTGGATAGCGGAGTGGGAGTTTAGGACGTTCCGGTAACCGGGGTGGGAGGCATGGTGACAGTGTTTTCTGCAAATAAAATTTAAATAATGTGCCACAGTGCTCCTAGGAGCGTACATGCTGGCGACGCATTCACATGGCACACATTAACTGGTCATGACAAGAAACTAACTATGCACAGTACATGTGGAAAAAGCTGGGGATCAAATCGAAGAAGCATCATGAAATATTAACCTAATGAGAAGCAATTCTGATCATGAAGGATTTAAATAGATCAAGCTCTACTGTGCACCAATAATATGACCTTACTTTAATTAAGTTCACTTTGGTAATTATTCTATGTAATTTATAATTACATACAATCATTACTAATTTCGACTAGGTCAAATTATGAGTAATCGAGAAAATGTTTCCTATAATATAATTGTTGTAGGATGTACGTAGTCGATTGCGAAGTTCTGTCACAATCAGAAAATCTCCAAAAAGTAATATTATACATCGTCAGTTTTTTGTAGAAAGGGCGAAAGCGTTTCAAAAAATTTTTCAGGAGACAATGATTTAGGTTTTAAAGACTGTTTTAAAAAATTTACGTCCAGTTTTAAAATTCAATTTTGGATTTAATTAAGTTTAAGTTTTAAAATTGAATTTATACCTGGACGTAAATATTTTAAATCAGCGGTGAAAAACTAAAATTCGCCCTTTCTACGAAACAACGACGATATGTAAATGAATAAATAATGTAGATTTTAAGACTTTCGTGGTTATTCACTAAATGATTATCATTAGTAACAGGTTTCTTACTAGGAAAATAAAAAGAAGTTATACCGTGGTAAGAAACCTGTTACTAATGATAATCATTTATTGAATAAAATGCACTACATATTAAACGAAAGCATAGACATTCCGGATTTGATTTTAATAATATTGTTTGTAATGACAAGGCAGGTCATTGCATAAACAAGAATAAGCATCCTAATCATCAATCAAATAAAGCATCCGAATGAGGTAAATTAACTTTATTTTATGATACCAAGTGAAGGGGCGAACAGTCGTGCGCCTCCTGGAGAGCGACACCCCTGTCCATAACAAATTGCAGTGCCACTCAGAGTTTTAGATCGCAAAGACCACTGCGCCCGTCGCACTAAGGGTCGTATTCTAGAACTCTACTCAACGCTTAAGTCAGGATTGCACTGGAAACACAAGCACTGGAAATACGACCCTAATGGCAGGGACTTGTGTTTGATTTCGAGTGCTTTGAATCATACTCATATCCTGACTTGAGCATTGAGTAGAGTTCTGGAATACGACACTTAGGGTCGTATTCTAGAACTCTACTCAAAGCTCAAGTCAGGATTGCAATTGAAACACAAGCACTGGAAATACGACCCTAATGGCAGGGACTTGAGTATGATTTCGAATGCTTTAATTAAACCATACTCAAATCCTGACTTGAACATTGAGTAGAGTTCTAGAATACGACCCTAAGACACATAAGTTGAGATGTCCCATGTGCCAGCAATTTCACCAGCACCGTTCAAAACTGCTCACAATACTGCTTGGCGACAGAAATGGGTAAGGTGGCAGTACTTCCCCAGACGAACTCGTTCACAAGCTCTACTGCTACTAACATCTTCAGTAGTGTAATTTATCACCATGCCTATTTCCGTCACTGACTTGACATAATGTGCTTGTGAAAGTTGACACTTACGCGGGGTATGGAACAGGCCTTCTCTTTGCCATATAGCATAATCCAGAGAATCAACAATGACAAAACAAAGACCATTCTTCGTGCACGATAACATCAATTTGACACGCGGTGGTTCTCCCTTTATACGCGACAGCTTATTAATATTAATGAATTTTGTAAATTCTGACTACAAAGCTGCGTAAAGAATGTGAAAAATGTTATTGTAAACAAGATATCAAGCTTTGCATTCGTTAAAATAATCAGATGCGTCGGGCATTGCGGGTTAAATACTCCCAGTTTTTTAATAATTTTCATGAATGTGGTCAAGAAATCGATGGAAGAGTTGAGTGACAGAACTTCGGAAATCACTAGTTACGTTTGAACGTTTGTAAAATTTTATATGATATAATAATTAAATGCACTTTAAAGAACATCAAAACAAGAAAGAATTGTTATAAGCTAATAGTGACATGGCGAAGTAACATAAATGACCAAATGCATGCAAACGATATACAATTGAAAAAAAAAAACTACGAATGATTAAGAAATTTCTACTGAATAAAAGTGCATTTAAGTAGTCTCCGATGTAAAAAGTAAAGTAAAATAAACGAACAAATAGAACTAGACTAAATAAGAAAGAAAAATTAGCGAAATGTCTGGAGCAAGAAATAAATTTAATACTTACTTTACTTAATACAAACAATTTGGTTATTACAGTATATTTATTATATACACGGGCGTAATTACGATTACGAAGATTTTTGTATCTTTTATTAGATTTATACAGCATAAATATACAGGGCGACATAGCCGAACAGATTTTAGCAAGCGGATACCGAAAATCGTCTCACATCCTAGTCCTATTAAAACTTTATGAGAAATAATAAGACGCCATCCGAAAACAACCGTGTTAAACCTTTTATGACCTTTATCGGCTGAGAAAAACACGAGATTATTGTTTTATCTCCAAAACTTGCCGTAAAGTATAATAATACTTACAGCTTTTTCTGGAAGACTGATTTCTGACCCTGGAGCATTGTCGGGGAGACTGTCTCGGCGGCGTTCATTTTTAAACAGGAATTCCATTTCTGTGAGAAGGTCCAGCGGTAGCGCAGTAGGATGGTCACGCTGCATATCTTCATGTGTTGGCGCCGACTCCGACGAATCTGATGATACCGGGGTTACCGAGCCGCAAGAAAATCTAGAAACATAACAACAAACAAATAAAAAAACTTACAAAAACGAAATAAACAAACATTTGCTTAGCTCTCATTGCACAGACGAAAATCAATAGGAACTTTATAGTTTTCTAGTAATGAAATTGTTAGCATTTATTACTAGCTGTGGCATAAGCTGAATAAGTAAGGCTAGACGACAGGGCGCGACTAGCGCGAGAGCGACATAAAGCGCGGGATTTCTATGAGAACAGTAGTATCACTTTATGTCGCTCTCACACAAGTCGCGCCCTGTTTTGTAGTACTTATATTTTGTTTATTGCTTTTTGTCTATTTTGCTTTGCTTTGTATTGTTTTTTTTCTTGTTTTGGTGTATTTTATTTTGGTTTTTAATTCTTTCTATTTTATTTTGTTTGTCCAAGTATTATTAACTTCTAGTTTGTATCTTTCTATTCTATTCTTCTATTCTTTTTACAGTCATCTCAAGAAAAATAGCAATACTTTACATTCGAGTGTACAGGGCGACCTACGGCAATAAAACACGGAGGAAAAGTACTTTAAATATTGTATGTACGATATTTTCCTTCATGGAAACTTTATATCCCGCATTTATAACCGAATTCAAAAAAGGAGGAGGTTCTCAATTCAACAATATTTTTTTGTGTATGTTGCGCTATTACTTAGGCAATTGTGAACCGATTATGACGATTCTTTGACAAGGAGCTCTACTATAGGAAAGAAGATACCTCAGTATTGGTCCCATTTAAATTTGAAGAAAATATTCCACGTCTAAGGGTGGCAAACTACGGGATGAATTCGGTTTCGTGCACTTTCCGGTAACCGATTTCAAAAAACTTGGCAAATAAGTGTAATTCCACAAACTTTTCAGGTCGCTTTTTCTTTTTACAAAAATGTTACATATATTATTAAGTTGCCGATGAGAAAAGGGCCAATTATAATAATTTATTCATTTTACGTATTATAGTATCTTAATTTAAAGCAACTCCGGTCAATTTGATGCCTTTAGATTTTCTTATTTTGGTATGATGGATATTCGAAACAATATGCTTAATTTTGTTTTTAACTCACTATTAAATTGCTTTTTGTATAACAAATCTTTAAAACTTAAAAGTTGCTTGCCTCGTCTATGAATTGAACCGATTTCATTCATAGATGAGGCAAGCAACTTTTAAAAAGTCTTGAATACAGTATTATTTAAAAAAATAAAATAATGTCTCCATGAATAAAATATACTAAGGTCAGATGGGGTAAGAAGAACGAACTTTATTTTGAGTCAAATGTTTGGAGCTCTAGGAAGAACAGATAGTCTTATAAGAATTTTGAAGCACACTAAGCTTTCCTGTTTATCAGTTTTACATGCTTTAACAATCATTATTACACTACATTCAATTCTTACGATGTATTTGACGAAAATGTGCGAATTATGCTAACGTTTCTCTTCCTCCAAAAGATGGTACAGAGGACCAGCCGTCGTATTTCTTATAAAGGTAATGTATATCTCGTATTCTCAAGATTCCACAACTGTCAAATTTGTTTTTCCGCCTTTGGTTTTGGAGCATCGTATCGGCATCTCTTTAAAATCGTTTAAACTAATTTGTTTGTCTTTTTTATCGTTTGAGATACTATAGTGCTAAAGTTAGATTATTACTTAAGACTTCAAGTCCCTCCTATCCTATTCCCTATTTAACCTATCTACAATATTTAAAGTACCACGTCTATGGGAATACCGAGGTTACCCTCATAGCCGTGGGATACTATGTATAGTTGAAGCGGTACCTAATTATTGTGTAACATAAATAATAAAGCATAGTATTATAAAATCGGAGAAAGTAAATCGATGATACCTGCTGTCGTCAGTTGTGTTTATTGACGACGGCCGTGAGCCTGTCTTTGGTAGTTTATTCTTCAACCCTTTTACCGCAGACTTCATATTTCTGCCACCTTGTCGAACCTACAATGACAACATAACATGTCATACTATATAAATAAAATTTTTAGTATAAGTTCCTAAAAAATATGTAATAAAAGTTATTATAAAGTGCAAAAATTGTAGAAAAGACACCCAGAAAAAGGAAAAACTAGTTTATTGCCAACAGGGGGCTATGAACATCATGTCACAATATGCAGTCACATGCAATAAATACCAAGATGATAAGTTTCCCATTACACTGTATTAGGTTATATTAGTCTTGATTATTCCATTCTGGAATGCGATAAATACATTTAGTGCAGAGTGCCTCAATATATTATGGAAATCTGTTTTGAATTGCAGAAAAATAGGTGCGTAGTAACATTACTCTGTGCCTGCTGTGTGTTAAACCAGTTCACGGGTGTAGGTCAGCGTGAGAATAAGTAATTTAATTTCCAAATGCACGAGAGAAATAAATGTAGGCCATACAAATATTTCTCCCGGCCCGGGAATCGAACCTGGGACCTATGCGTGGCATGCCGGTATGGTAACCGATCGGCCACGGAGGCAGTTATCCCTATGCATTTCGTCAAAAACTACATAAAATCTAAAAAGAAAATAATACAGCTATAGAAAATAGTGTTAAAACCACATACAAACAGATACGCGGACTAAGGACAAACGTAAATATAGAAATACCTACGAGCAGAACACAATATAAAAGCGCAGGCGCAACCATCACCATATACTTAATTGATTACTGAAATGAGTTTTTTCTCAATTAGTAGCAATATCAAAAATTTTCATTAATCCAAGATTAATGTTAAGAAATTGCCTGTAGATTAAGTGAGAGGGTTTTATATGGTTAGGCGATCAAATGGTTATGTCAAATACGCGCAAAATCCGTTTCGCAGGACGTGTCAAAAAACATCTACGAAAGGTATAACAAATATAATTGTTCTTTACTAGTATTGATTTTGTTATGATAATAAATTTTGCTAAAGAAATATTATAGTACCTATAGCAGTTAATCATATAATACCGATTTTGCGATAGCGACAGCGTAATATCTGTGAAGTATCGATACGAGAGTGGGTGTTTGTTATTGTTTTCACTTCATGAATTACTAAGTGTATCTAATATAATTTACGACGTATACAAAGATGCTGAGACATATGCACGTATCTGGGACCCCGTAATTGTGATAAGAAATCTTCCGAACTGCAGGGCGCCCCGTTTTCTATAGGCAACATATAAAGTCCTGATAAGTTTGAATTCGATTTTTGCCAAACTTGCACAACCAAAGACGGTTGTGCCGCGTTAATTACAATAAACCAATGTACGAATCACTTTGAAGAAAACAAAGCACGAACTCTCTACAACAAAAGTGAATATAATTCAGACCGATAGACCAGGCAAGAGTGCTAGACTCACCGTTTTAACAGCTGATTGAACTGCGGGGTTCGCCTGAAAATATTCACAGTTTAAAGCCAAAGATATGTCTTACGTACTTACAGCATGCATGCATTCAGTTACATTATAGAATTGCCGATTCTTCAAAGTATTGGTTGCACTCGTTCAAATTACATTATTTTTTTAATAATAAATTACATCTGTTAAAGTTCTACAGCGACTTTACAACTGGTAAACAATACAAGTTTCAAACGTTGTGGTAAGTGTAAGTCAAATTATGTCTCAGGATGACGGACGTAGTGGCAGTGCCCCTTAGATCTTTGCAATTTAAAGCTCTGAGTGGCACTGTAACTGTTATGGATAGGCGTGTAGCTTACCATCAGGCGCACGACTTGTTCGTCCCGTCACTTGATGTTATAAAAAAGAGAAACAAAGTATTACAGCTGGGATACAAGCTAAAAAGGTATAGCAACCTACATAATGTCTAAATGTTAGTAGTCGCCAAATACAAACAATATAAAGCAAGCCAAAACATAAGCTACTGTAAACGAACTAAAATAACAAAATATGTATAATGGCAAAATAAAATCAACTTATTTGCAACTTGTACTCTACTGTAACGGTGTCCTTATTCAGTAAGTGTTTTTTAAAAAAGTATTCAAAGAATTAATTAGGAAATTATTATTAATAATATTTACGATAAACACATCACAATCTAAACATCACTATTAACATACGCACATCTCAGGATGCAAGCACAACTAAAATAAAACAAAAAGTACATGTAATATAGAAAACGTCACTAATTTTACCTTATCTTTAACCGTTTTGAAGAACGCGCCGCCTTCTTTCTTGACAGTCTTGGCCCATTCTCTGTATTGCTGTTTCAGTCTTTGGCCACTACCTGTACCGAGTCTATCCGCGTAATAATTGCACTCCACTTCGAACTCGTCGTTGAAACCTCTGCCCGAATTGAGCAAATCCAGTCTTTCGTCAATAAACTGAAAAGCAATGAACTACAGAAGGTACATTTAATTTAAAATGTTTTCGTATTATAACTTGAGCTTAGTTTGCAATAATCTGGATACGACTCTATTTTTGGATGTTTACTCGTGCTAGAAATCCGACGAATGTCCAATATTTAAATAAAATATGGCATTATCGTTAATTTTACATAAAATTAGGATGTTATAGTTATTGTAGTTTAAAACAGGGTGTGGAGGTGTGGTGTGTGTTGTATATAGGGCTTGCTCTCGGGAATTCCCTGATCCGGAAATACCGGGAAATCCCGGTACTGTCGATGTGCAATCAGTCCCGCTACCGCAATTATAGATTCGCGGTTATAGCAAGGTACTAGCTATCTACTGAGTTATGAGTAACGTCGCCTGCTGGCAACTTCGTACCGATGAGCTGGCCATTTAATTATGCCATTATAATGCTACTTAAACTTATTACTTAATTACAATGCGATTTTACATAATTATGTTACGTTAAAACTAATAATCTCTCAAATAGATATTTTGAATAAAAACCTTTTGTTTTTCTAGAGAATGAAGTTTTTCTTTGTAATTTAGAAAAAAATAAGAAAGAAAGAAACAAAATTTGATTGAGTGTCATTCATTTAAAATTGTACTTACAAAATAAAAAATTAATTAAAACTTAAATTAAGATACTGAATGGGCACCACTCAGCATATGCCGTGGCTGAGAATAGCCACGGCGCTGGTATTACACATATAGAGCCCATGGAGTGCGCCACAGGCGCACCAAACAACACCACACACGAGGCATTGACTTTTTTTTGCACTGACATTTATGGTATTATTATTGCGTAAATTATTGAACAGACACGAAAAACCCGGAAAAGGCATAATTACTGGTTACAGTTAGCCGGGAATACCGGTACTGATCCGAGCCCAGCATCGGGAATCAGAATATTAGAAACCGTACCGGTTCTGCAAGCCGTAGTTGTAAGCGAGCGATTGTGTGAATGTGTGTGTGATGAAGAGTGTGCATATGACTATAAGACGCCGCACTAACGTGTCTTGTGTGGATACAAGCAACCTGCAACTACGTGTGGCGCACTATATAAGTTTCCGGGATGGATAAGAAAAAAATACTATAAAATAATGGTCAGAAATGAATTTATTGTTTCTCAAAATACATCTTCAACAATTGATTTGTCTGCTGGCCGTGTGAGAACTGGCGTTATCGTGGTGTAAGTTGATACGGAGTTTACGGGTTTGTCAACAACGTTCGGCAAACAAATAGTCGTGTACCAATCACTATTCACGGTACAACATGTTAAAAGAACTTGGGCCAAGAAGGCCAAGAACTGTGCAAGTTATCGAGACGTGACCGTGCAGGGAATGTGTGCTGAAATTAAATAGCGCCTTGCTGCAAATTTGTTTATTGGGATTTGTTTCACACAAATGCTCACCAAACATAGTCCTTAAGTAAATAATCTAAACTGATCACAATTACTAATATAAGTAAATCTGGAATTATATTACGCGTGATAAACGTGGCAGTCCGGCTGAGAGAAGAGGAAGTGAGCAAGAGAGTGAACGGATTAACGTTCATAAAGAATATAGATATTGAACCATTGACAATCTAAGGGGTACCATTCACTGTCTAAGACAACAATCCTCCAAAACAACAGTAGCCACGTGTCCAGTTTTATTAAAAAAAGAAGCAATCATCCGCTTAGAGGCACTTTGCACTCGCGCCACTTTGGTTGGTTTCGGCTCATCTCGAAAGACCCATACGCTCGATTGCTGCTTTGTTTTGGGATCGTAACTGTAAATCCATGTTTCGTCGCCTGTTACTATGTCCCACACCAAATTTGACGTGAGACGTCCGTTTTTTGAGCTTCAGTCAAATTGTGTGGGATCCATCGAGAGCACAGCTTTTTCACATACAAATGTTTGTGTAGTATTGATTGTATTAGGGGTTAAAGTATGAAATTGCCGTTTTATTGCAATAGGTTC
>NW_020653200.1:7124857-7139762 GCF_003589595.1 Hyposmocoma kahamanoa
ATTTTCAGTACAAATCGGCAATTTCATACTTTAACCCCTATTATTTGACTCATGCCCATGCCTAAAGATGCCCGAATCTCATGATATGTCACATGCCTGACTATTTTGAACATACGGCGCACAGCATCGATGTTTTTGTTAATCACAGCAGTGGACGGGCGACCGTCACGAAATTGGTCACTGAAATTTGAATTCTGCAAACCAGCTATAAATAGTCGTCTTGCATTGTGCTTCATCGCCAAAAGCAGTTTGAAGCGGAGGGAAGCTCCGCTCAACTGTTCCATTACACTTAAAGTCGTAGAAAATCATACTACGAACATTTTCTCAAGTTAAATACATGGTGATGTAGACAACCAATTTCTAGAACATTGTCACAATGTGAAAACAAGTGACAGTCACATGAAACAAACTATATTCTACACCCAAAGAGTTCCATTTTCAAATGTTGTAATTACTTTTTAAATGTTGTATGTAAGTGGCCAGTTCCGGAAACTTATATTGCGCCCTATGTAGAAGCGAATATTCAATAGAATATTCATTTCTGCCCCCGACTTCATATCAGTTATATGATAATAATCATACAACTGATATGAAGTCGTAGTCTGAACCCCGATCTGATATGAACGCCGACTTCGTGATATGAAGTCGGGGTCGCCGGTTGCCGCAACCGCATTTTGTATGAAAATAGAATATTCACTTCCAGTTGGTCGTTTGCGCGATGCCTAGGAGTTAAGTCAACAAGTTATTGGTGAAAGTCGACATAATGTATTATGTAGGTATAAATGACACAGATTGTGCATAACTTACTAATTGCAGCCATTTTATTAAAGTGTTTCGAAATTTATCCAAAGTATGTTTTGATAATATTTTAAGGTTCCATTAGCTATATTGTAATAATAATAATTGGATTGAAGGTTGTTAACAAAACCAAAAAGTTATAAGCCTATTTATTGGTTAGTCTGAATAAAAACAAAATGATACGTATTCACATATTTCTCACCTGTTGGAATATTTGTGATTGTAATATTTTCCTAAGGAATGGTTGCATATTTTTTCTAGTCCTAACAAAAGCCTCTGGGTTGAAGGTGATCGTCTGACCTTTTTCGATTCTTGAACAAAACAAAAGCGACAATAAAAACCATCTCTCATGAATAAATAGGGATGTAATGCTGCAAATTGTCAAGCACAAAAACGAACTTGACAAATTTATTATATCCAGGCAACATATGAGATATTAACATAATATGGTACACAATAATTAAACCAAAATATGTAGCTAAAAATAGAGTCAAGACAAAAACACCATTCCGCAAAATTTTGAACAAAAACAAAACTAAAAGTGCCGCCAAAATTTTTAACAAGAGGGTTCCAGAAAACATTGTACAGTGGATCTTCCGCCTTTCTCAACTTCAACTGTTATTTTCGCCTAAACATTTGCAACATTTGAGATCTCTACTAATAGCTACAGATATGAAATAGCACTTAAACAACATGATAATAGCGAGTAAAATATATGTGGTTAACTCTTTTTATGAGGTCTAGTTTTGTACATGAACAGGCATTCTCTATTTTCTAACCTTGCCATGTTGCCTTCAGAGAAGCGCTTTATCATAGCTTTGTGAGAAGTTTTCACGGAAGACCTTAACAACGTCAACGTCATTCTTGATCTGTTTAATGTTTAACAAAAAATTATTCAACTGCATGTCATTTTTAAAACCAAGCAAAGTAAAAGCAATGGCTACGAACAAAATTGTATAACCAATACATACACGGTAAAGAAAAGTCATTAATTAAATAATTGGTAGTAATATAGATGGCATATATGGCCTAGACGAAACCTGGCGGAATGCGCGCTTTATTTCCATTTTAAATGTCATTCAACAATTCTAGGCGGGCTACGCGATGCCACACGTTGAAGCATAGTGGAATAAAATAAGTAGGCTAACTCCGTAGAAAATAACAGCGCGGTTTGTATGTGTGTGCGCCCGTTGTGTGCCGTGTACAGATGCGCGCTGGTCTCAAACTAGGGAGTTCCCTGTACTATTGAGTACCAAGGCAACGAAATTCACTCCGGCGCACTACCTGGAGCGCCCAGACCAGAACTGATTTATAAAAGTTCATTCACAAATCGGTCCTACCGGGAATCGATAACCGTCGTTAGGTTTGTTTATACGTGATTTAATCTTAACATGGTGCATTTTGTAACAATTAATGTAATGTAGATGTACATTTAAGACAACTCCGCAGACAAATTCTTAAGCGCACAATTTTTGAACGACCGAACGTAATTCTAATCGCATACTTTGACCGTTTGCACTCCGCTAGTTTTGCCCCAGACCACTAGCATGCTATGTTGGAATATTACCATTGACAACATTACAATTATTCAGTATAAAAAGAACATTAATTTACCTAATAGCATCACGATAACCACCTATTAAACATACTAGTGCACGTAGAAACGCCCTCGATACTGCGTCGCCTAGTGCATTTTTATCACTTAAAGCTTTTTTCAAACTCGCCACCTAAAAAGTGAAAAAAAAAAAGTATCAGAAATAGAAAAGTACTGCAATATAAACTTAAGAGAATGGGATATTATTTAAGCGGGTATTCACGGTCAGTCCATTGCGTGAAACGGCGTGATATATAGCCATAATGCCATCACGAGTGTCAAATGTTTAATCCAAAATTTTGCGCGATGACAATCCGTGGATTGTCATCGCGCAAAATTCCGCACAGCTTCACGCAATTTACCCTTGAGTGTGGAAATCCTGTGCACTAGCACCAAAGCCTTGTCATAAACAACGCATTTGCATCTTGATAACTTTCCGAAATATTGGCACCTAGTTTTTTTTTCTTTAAAAAATTTACTACGCTGACTTTGTTTAATAATAAAACTGAAATTAAATTAGATATTAAATAGTCGCTTAAAATGTGTTGTAGATTTCAGATATGTTAATAAACAATTTCGCTAAAAATGTCGATTAAGTAGTTTATGAGGACGGCAGTATAAAGTAACTAGAATGGACATTGTCCGCCCCTCCGTAGCTTTAGATACCGCACCACGCCCTGCACATTGACCGCCACATTGACTGAACGGCGACAAGGCTGTCGGCGAGCCAATTTCGCGCTAAGACGGCTTTGGTATTTGAATACACTTTTCATATATTCATTACAAAAATTGTACGTTAATATATAACATCATTGAACGTTACTATTTATAATAGTCGTGAGTCTTGATGTGTACGGCTGTTTATCGTCATCTAAACGGGATAAAGAGAGTTGCTTTCGTTTTCCAAAAGATAAAGCAAGGTAAGTAAAGAAACTTGTGTCTGAGGGTCGTATACTAGAACTCTACTCAATGCTCAAGTCAGGGTTGCACTGGAAACACAAGCACTGGAAATACGACCCTAATGGCAGGGACTTGAGTACGATTTCGAGTGCTTTAAACCATACTCAAATCCTGACTTGAGCATTGAGTATAGTTCTAGAATACGATCCTTAGACTCATTCAGTTATTGTTTTCTTCATTTATTTAGTGCAGAGTAATATATGTATAATACAGATTTATTATATCAGTATGAGATGTAATATAGTAGACAAGGGTTCTGGAATTTTCAATTTGTATTGCCGATAAACATGTAGTGAATATAATTATTAACTAAGTAATGATAAATTGTATATTGATATAAATCGCTAATGAACATGGGCAATTATTAGGATTCTATGAATAGAATTATAGACAACAGACTCGCGTTAGAATTTTCGCTATGTTCCCGCTCTGATCACGCACACATTTGTGCGTGTGCAGATAGCGCCTTGCTGTGTCTAGTAGTAGTAGTAGGTAAATAACTTTCGACCGTTGTATGGAGTGTCAGGGGTGTGGTATGGTATCACGCCGCGCAGCTCGTGAATGTGCGAACTCAGACCCGTCGATCGAGAAATGAAAGATATTGGAGTGAAGCTGCGAGAAGCCTTAAGATGCGTCCATCCATTCGACTTCAGGCGATCGTAGTCACGCCAAATGGGGTGATCGTGAATACAAAGCTTTATATTGCAATATTTTTAATAAAATAGAACACTTACCAAATCAGGAGGAAGACTGTCTAGATCATTAAAAGGTGATTTAAGTTCATTTTCATCTACATCTAATATAACAACATCCCCAATTTCTGACATTCTTACAGTCTGAAAACAAATTCAAGTCATTGTCGCAATGATAAACTATATTATAGTGCTTCTTATAAGAAAGCAACATCTTATGTTATGCAACTAGAGTTACTTCGTTGCTTCCTTAGTTACAAAACAGATACAGTATATATAAGCTATATTACAGAATTAATATTATTAGAGTGTACCTCCATCACCGTTCTAGGAACTCCAATAAGAAATGGCATAGGTGCGAGAAGATAGTCTACAAGGTGCTTTGGTAGTATCGGTATGAATATGTGTTGCCATGACATAGGGAAGAGAGTAGCATTTGCAGCCTGTACGCAAGCAGACAACCGGGAAGGTTTTGATGCCACTACGGCCACCCGTCGTTCATGGAGCAACGCAGCCCAAAGTCCTGCCATACATTTCGTGTCCATTGCACTGAAGTATTCTGTCAGATTACACTGTAAACAGAAAATGTAGAATAATATACTAATATTTCAATATAAACATATTGTTTTTTGCAAAGAAGTAAACACAAAGAAATATACTAACATTTTCAGGAATACTAGGAAGTTTACTGTCAGGACACTGGCAAGAGAATACGCTTTGGCCTGCATTGTATGTGACTTTTAGAGTGTGACCAGGCATAGGTGGTCTGATACGACATGCTTCCAGCAGAGACGTGAGCTGCTCTCTTTCGGCACTGTTCACTAGATTCGCTATACAATTTAGGAGTCTGAAATAAAACGGGAAGATATAACTCAAGGAAACTTCTGTGACAAAAGCAATAAATATGCACATGCAAAATAATCAGAAACCATTGGCTGTTCAACTCCACAAATTGGTTCAAATTCGAAGACATTAATTATTTCAATTGAGTGCATCACAAATGCGTGTGCCTAGATTTTACTAAGTATTACACCATAATTTAAAGCAACATCAACGTGATTCATATAATAAATAATTGGCAATGCTTTCATATTGTTCTAAATATTTCGCAATGGCAAATTGGTTTAAAACAATATTTACGGTTATTTTTTATGAAGTTTCCCTTAAGATTTATTAATCTAATACAAAGTTGGGTAAGAAGCATTGATATGCATGCGTTAGACCAATTACGAATTCGCAGATTTAACCTTAAAGACATATCACCAAATTCGCATATTCATCAAATCGCTGTGCGGGATTTCAATCGGAATGTCACTTTGCATTATGTTGGTCAAGGTAGTTTCGAGTCGTATCAATTTTCAAAGTAATACTACAAATGGATATGCATAGGTCTAAAAGACAGAACAGATCATGCTATATCATTGATGTAGAACTTCTCGAATTACAACAGGAGGATTAACTTATAGTTCAATGCAATCTAAGAATTTGATGCAAATTCCTGTGTGCACTAAATTAATGAACGCGGGATTAACAATTTTGACATTGCAATTATAAAAAAATTATGAGTAAATATAGTACAAATAAGATTCTTAAAAAACTTACTTGTAAAATTGATCGTGCCATGGCAAATGTGAGAGCAACACCAGAGACGTGTTTGCCTTTGGATCGTATCGACAAAAACCAAATGTGTATTTGGAATCTACTGATGTTAACACAAAAGAGTAGTGTTGAACAAAGGTGCTGAAAAAAAAAAATGCAAGATAAACTATGACTTATCTATTTGTCACAACTTTTATAGTTGGCTTTCTATAACTCTGAAAAAGATTCCTTCTATTTTATCTATGTAATACTCTGTGTGTTACAAAGTTTTGGAAAAGTATTCATCATCATAAGTCATGTGAAAATCACACGATCTCATAGATTAAAAACGATTCTAGAATACCATGGTTGTTCTTTGAAATGAACAATTTCTATCATTGACCCAAAGAAAAATCAAAGGGCTTAGGAAAGGTTATTTAAGTACAACATTATAATGTTGTACTTAAACATCATATGTAGCATCGTAATACATATCTTCAATTGTATTATTTATATTAATAGACTATGTGAAATATTTAATTTACTCTTATAATTTTTGTCAAACGGATAACATATTTATAAACAACAAGATTGACAGAAGTAAAGAATATATCAAATGTTTTGTCATGGCCACCTATTGTCCTCATTGATGATAAGACAATGCCATGTCATACATTACAAATGTTTGTGCAGTTGCCATTTAAACCAAAATAAACTTATCATTACTAATTATTAATAAAAATTAGTAGGAAAGCCATTGTTTTTAAATATTCTTTAAACATTTAATTTGTATTTTATTTATAAACTAATAAGCATTAAGTTTCAACAGAAAATAATACTAGCAATAATGTACATTTGTATTATATTTGACATTTTAGCCACTGAAATTACAAATTTCAAAGTGTTAACTGCACTTTAGACCTATAATATAGCAAGGATCGCTGTAATTTTTAGAATGTTTTATTATAACTGCCTGGACATTAGCAGATATGTCCTCAGTGGAACAGAAGCCTCAAAATAAGATAAGACCTATAATAGTTTTATATGTAAATAGTTGGTGCCATACCGTGTAAGGATGTTTGCATTGTTTTGGATATGTACTGTTCTATAAATGCGTTTAGTAATTGTTTAATATTCCCGCACAAAAACATGACATGTCAAAAATTTAATCATTTATTATAAATCTATTCTATGTCCAATTAATACATTGATTAGAATTGTACTCAGCGACATATTAGTACTAAGTAGTGACATTTTTAATTTCATAGTCTACTACGAAATTTTCATCTATTAAGATGTTTCACACAGCCGTTCATATTTTTCGTTGAATTGAATGCAAGAGTCCTAGATACGCCCCTATACACGGAATTACAGAAACTACACTATTTATATATGACAAACATTACACGTTATGTCGATTTAGAAAGTATTCAAAGTAAATAATTAATGTTAATATAAAATATAATTTCAGTACAGAGTACTAAAGAACCCGATCTCAAAAGTATGTGGAATTACGTCTATTTGCTAAGTTTTATTGCAATATCCTTAAATTCGCCACTATACAGGACTTGACATTGGAGATAATAAAAATCGGTTCTCACTACTCAAAGAATGTTAAGAGAAAAATGCCTTGAATTGGAGAAATAGCAAAATCAACCATTAAAATAATTGCTCCTTAAGAAAATTTAGGTGCTATTTATAAAAATGAATCTTCAGGTGAGATCAGCCACCTTTAGATGTGGATGATTTCCTTCAAACTGAAATGAGACCACTATGGAAGTACCCCCTTTCCAAAAAAAAAAGAATCATAAAAATCGGTTCACAAATACCAGAGTTATAGCGTAACATACATACAAAAAAACAGTCGAATTGAAAACCTCCTCCTTTTTTGAAGTCGTCGGTTACAAAATGTAATACTCACTTCTCTAATTGGCAAGGAAATGTGAATTTGGGCACATTTTTCAACTCCTCTTCATTTTTGTACAGCTCTGGATATTTTCTTATCAAATATGGGTCCTTGGTATGATCTCCAGGTGCCACTTCACAAAATAATTCAAACAAGTATCGTACAGTGTCTCTAAAATGAGGCAAATGGAAAAAATATCATTTACTCCACATTGTAATATTAGCATCTTAACAGTAATTCCTATGGCGTTTCATTATTAACTTATTGTTAATATAAATAATCAATCCCCTCAAACGATAGGCATTCTAAAGATGTTTTTGAGTATTAGAAGCCCAATTATTGTTTAACATGTGAGATATGGATAGTAGATATATATAATGATAAGTTGAAGTTTTAAAAATAATAAACTCTCCCATGTGTAGCTGTGTTCTGGCATGCAGATGTGAAACTTGTCATGTGGGCGGTATACACATCACAGGAAATGATAGTGATGGCACTAATGAAAAGCTTATCTATTTCAAGTCAAAAGGAACAACACCAGACCATATGAACACAATCATTTAGCAAATAAAAGTAAAAAAAAAACAAGATGGAGTTGCTAAATCATCAATTTCCTGCATAACATTAAGGTTAGACAATTCACAATATATATGTATAGGACACACTTGGAGAAACAAATTACAATCAATTCCTGTATCGACTCGTAGAAAGTGATGCTCGGCTAGGGAATCAAAAAATTACCTCAATCTGGAACCCATGTCTCGACGTGCTTTTAGAAATTTTTATTTAAAACCTCACATGTTACTGATATTATGTAAATTTATTGCAGAAGTCACTCATCATGAAACATCACAAGCCATAGAACACTACTTTTCGCTTGCAACAAACATATTTTGATGATTTTTCTTCACTATTTCCAAATTATTACGAAAGACGATGTTATTGAGTTAGTCAAACTTGGGGATACCATATCCACGTAAAACGTTTCTACTATTTACGATTTCTACTATTTAAAGATCAACTACATTTGGCCCCTTTTACCACTTAATATTTAAATTCATATAGACACGCGTAAGGAACGAGAACTCGTATAAAAATTAACATCGTTAGAGATGTCGATTCCCTACCGGAACGCTGCTGGACTCTATTTTTGTTTTATTCACAATTTTATATATTGCGCGCTTAATTTTCTTATTTTGATTTTACCTCTAAATAAACGAATACCCTAATATGCTAAACCCTATGACCAAAATATTTTAACCCAAAATGTTATTTCGGTAACAGTAAAAATCTGCGCCTCTACCACGAACCGCTCAGCTCGAATTACTTCTCATTTTGTATGATAAATTATACAGCGCCCCTAGCGGTCACCTGAAGAATCAACATTTTGTATACCAACATTTCCGCAGTCGCTAGCGATACCTGTCACTGTAATCTCATGGTAGAGGCACTGTACTAAGGTACTCGGCGATGCAAATCGAGGTCAAAAATGGAAATGGGTCGATTTCACTTTCGGTATTAAAATAGCACTTTAAGAATGCTTTTTATAAAACCCTATTTTCTTTCGGTTTTAAAGTTTTACCTAAACGTACGTATAAGTAGAAATGAAGTCAATAAGTAATTAATTATAATTCACACAAATATTTAAATGAACTCTCTATGTTTTTGACTAAATGAATGAGTGTGCGGTAACACGAATGATTTTCTCATTAACCCAAATGGAACAAAACAATACCAAGTGATGGGACGAACAAGTCATGCGCCTGGTGGGAAGCGACACGCCTATCCATAACAGTTGCAATGCCACTCAGAGCTTTAAATCGCAAAGATCTTAGGGGCACTGCCACTGCGCTCATTACCCTGAGACATGACAAGTCCCATGTGCCTGTAATTTCACCAGCACCGTTACTCTTCCAAACCGGTATGCAGTAATGCTCACATTACTGCTTGGCGGCGGAAATAGGTAAGTCATCGAGTATATAACCAGAAATAGAGACTGAAAGGTCTCACATGCCCTTCCTCACGGAGACCCAAATTAGATGTCCTTCGGACGAGGCGTATCTGCATTATCCAGGTTACATTATGGAGCACAAAAATTGAAGCAGCGCGCTGGTATCTGCGCTTACGTTCGTGATGACATCTGTTCTAAACGTCTTCGTGACCTCGAAGACCCCGATCTCTCTGTAATGTGGGTTCTGGTGGACACTGGAACTGGAACAAATTGTCTACGCCAGTGTGTACCGGTCGCATACTGGAGACCCGGAGACGACTAAGCAGTTCAACTATCTCTACAGCTCGACGGAAACAGTCCAACAACGGTATCTTTAAGCGCAACTTGTCTTTTTGGGGGACTTTAATACCCATCACCAGGAATGGTTGTTCCCTTACCAAAAAACCGATAAAATAGTAAAGCCTGTAATAAAGCCGCTAGATCCTGCTAAAACGCGATACGGAAACCTCGCTTGGGTAGAGATGATAGAGACTCAGTCTTTTAAGGCCTTTTAAAAAACCTCGACTAATTTTTAACGCCTCACGACTAGTCTAGTCTTTTAACCCTCAAGGTCAGTCATAAAACTAAAACTGAAGACTAATTCGAGTCGAAGTCTTTTAATCCTAGGAAGCTTAAAAGACTTATAGGACTGGCGCCTCATAGCTTCGAGAGTCGCGAGCCTTAACCGTATGGCGTGAATTTATTTCTACCCACAAGGTATTTATTTTACGCTTTTTATCATAAGTAAATAAACGTGATTATTTATTACATAGTACTTACCTACGTCATTTTTATTTATAAACTTCGGGTTTAATAAGACATGAAATAGGTATAAGCCCTTTGCAAGTAACTCGATCGAGTCGTTTAAGTCTTTCAAGTCGTTTAAGTCTTTTAGTCTAACGACTCAGTCTTATTAATAAAAACTTGAACCCCCAGTCTTAATTTTAGAGTTGAGTCCTGTAAAATGGAGTTGAGTCGTTGTAAAACGCCTTAAAAGACCGAGTCTCTTTCATTACTACCGAAGCGAGGTGCTTCCTGCGGAACTGTGCACCCGAGTTGTCTCCGGTGTTACTCGCCTGTATCGCCTCTCTATGAGTTCTGGACAAGTCCCGAAAACCTGGAAGCTTGCATGTACAGCCTGTACCTAAGAAAGGTGGTGATGCCAATCCATCTAATTATCGACCTATCGCAATAACCTTCATACTCTGTAAGACTATGGAGCGTGTAATGAAAAGCCGTCTCCTTGGATACCTCGAAGATAACGATCTTCTCAGTGATGGACAATATGGTTTCGTCGTGGTCAATCCACTGGAGATCTTCTCGCGTATATAAGGCGAGGCTACCTAAAAACGCAGTGAATCGCTTGCCGTGTCTCTCGGCATATCAATTTGATAGGGTTTGGCCTGATAGTCTGTTAAACACGCTTCCAGCTTACGGAATTCCTGTTGGCTTTTGTACATGGACAGGCGATTTTCTGAAGGATTGGTCAATCCGTGTAATTGTAGATGGTTACTCGTCTGTTTCTCATATAAATGCCAATGTACCTCAGGGATCTGTCCTCTCCGCCACTCTATTTCTGCATATCAACGACCTGCTACTGATGCCCAGTATCTTTGGGTACACAGACGACAGCACAGTAGTAGAGAGTTATGTGCCAGATGCCCGAGACAACAGCAAAGAGATCCGGTGTAAACGAGAGGCGATGGTCACTCGGTTGAACCTGAACCTGAAAGCGGCTTCCGACTGGGGAGATGCGAACAGGGTCAGGTTTAATGCGGCTAAAACACAGCCGTGTCTTTTCACATCAAAACGGAGTCTCCTACATCTTACTCCGTCTTTCCGAGACGTATCCGTGCCGATAAGAGACCTTCTTGAGCTACTGGGTCTGGACTTATTCATATTCATATTCTTTATTTGCAAGTTACTTGGTTAAGTTATGGTTGGTATAACAGGTGTTCTTATGCTAATGGTACTTGACATGTAACACCCCTTGGGGGCACTGCAACATTCTGAGGGCACTATATCCTTACTTTAGTAAAACATACATATTATTTAAATAAAATTAAGAACTATTAATAACAAAAAAAAAAAACTAAACAGAATTTTATGCAATATCAACAATAAATATTATTAATTCCTTTTACATTTAGGTCTCATTCCTGATACACTTATGTCTGTCTATTTGACATACTTTACAAATTATAAACTTGGTAATTCGTTTTTAAGCACTATTTTCTAAAAAGTATTCTTTAAGTGAATAAAAAGCTTTGCTCTGTAGATAGCTCTTTAGATGGGTTACAAAGGCCTTATGTGTATCCTGTTTTTATATTTATTGGGATCGCATTATACATATATTTTAATTACAATAAAGTGGGGCCCTGAATGGTATATACCTAGAGTACTGAAAGGACGCTTCAACATGTGTAAACCTCATCCAACCTCAACTTTGAGCGATACATCAAGTGCTTGGAAAAAACTGCTGCCAGAAAACTAGGCATACTTTACAAGGTCTGGCGGTACTTCACACCTGAACAGCTTTTAAATCTGTACAAAGCACAAGTTCGATCGTGTCCATACACGATCGAATTTGTGCTACTGCTGCCAACTTTGGGACGACTCTGCCTATTACCAGTTATCTGCCTTGGACTCGGTGGAGCCAAAAGCAAAGAGACTTATCAACAACAATTCTCTTGTAGAGTCGAAGCTTCAAAATCTCGATCATCGCAGAAAAGTAGCCTGCTTGTCGGTTTTCTATCGGATACGTTTCGAGGAGTGCGCAGGAACTTTTCAATTTAGTTCCACTCACCGTTCCTCGTTGATATTCCACCTATTCGCACTAAGCACTTTGCTTCCTCCTTTCTGATGCGTACGGCAAAGGAATGGAATACTCTACCGGCACTGTATTTCCTAAGGCTAGAGTAAATAGGCATTTTTTAGGCAAACGCGTCCCATCGTCGCTTAACATCAGGTGAGATTGTGGGCCAAGCGTGTGTCTATTATATGTATATTAAAAAAAATAAGGTAGGCGTCTTTCCCACTGACGACAATTCTGCCAGTGTCCGGGTAGTTTTAATAAAATATTCTAAAAATTATGGCGATCATCGCTAAGGTGCAGGTCAGTTTTCAATGGTGAAAATAGCACATTATTATTACAGTAAAGTAAAATATCAGATATAATGTACATTATTGCCGGTATTATTTTCTGTTGAATCTTAATGCTTATTTGTTTGTCATTATAACACAAATTAAATGGTCTAAGAATGTTTGAAAACAACGCCTTTCCTACTAATTCTGCGGTGGTTGGGATTTTGAAGCTTCGATTTCACAAGGGAGTCGTTGCTTATAAAGTAAGCAGTGCTGTATGCATGAACAAATTTACTTATCGATTTATTTATTAAGAACGTTTATGCTATGAAGATTTGGTATGACAATGTATATGGGTGCCTGAGTTTTTGACACCAGTTTTCACAAAAAACTCGAAGTACTAGCCAAAGTTGAGTTTCGATGATAAATTGATAAATCTAAACTAAGTGTCTCAAAGTAACCTTAGAAAAATGTTGGAAAGTCGCTATGCTCGCTATATTTAAATGCCTTCGTAGCCGAACGGATACCATGTCGGACTGCCACGCAGAGGTCCCAGGTTCGATTGCCGGGCCGGGAGAAATAGTTGTATGACCTACAATTATTTCTCTCGTGACTTTGGGTGTAATTTGTGGTTGTCTATGTGTGTGTCCATGGCACCCGCGACACAGGGTTTCCCTAGTGCGGGGCTATGTTGAGTGTGTGCGTTATTGATTAATATTTATTTATGGGGATCTGATGCATAATTGGCCACCACTGTGCTGTCATCTGCATATTCAAAGATATTGGGCATCAACATTAAACCATGCATGTATAGTAAGAATAGAGTAACTGAGAGGACAGATCCCTGATGTGCACAAGTATATTGATTGACTCGTCCGTCAGAAAATTGCTTAACCCTGTGTAGAAGCCAATAGGAATTCTATAAACTGGAAACTTCTTTAACAGTTTATCATGCCAGACCTTATTACGACCCTTTAAAATTTCGAGAGTCATGGTAAGTGGTTCACGAACACGGCGTCATCCTTTTCATGTGCGATAAATGTTAGCACTGAGAAGATCATTGGTTTCAAGGTATCCAAGAATCGGCTGTGTCGGTACGATAAGTTGTCACGGGTACGATTCTTCTAATAATTGCATTGCAAATGTACCGCCTGCACCTCAGGCGATACATTTGGAATCATCCAATTTATCGGGATTACTCTAGTTCAAAAAAACCTAGATTATCAATGGACTATCTTGGTTTTTAATTTTAATAAATTATCTTGGTTGGAAGACAAATGCGTCTCCACAATTTGACTTTATAATCTACTATTTTATTAAGCGAGACATCAATACCATACGGGGCACCTTTTCTGTGTTTGTCAACAATTTGTAGTTGTTATGAAGCTGCATCATAAATGTAAATATAATAAAACATATTTTTATGTCATTTGTATAAAATGTTAAATATATGTATATCTAGTACCTATTATAATTTACACACACACACGCACACACACATATATATGTACAATGAGCGACTTAAAAGTTGACACTAATGATAGCGACACAAATGATTATTCACCATTTTTGAATCTCAAGGCGTAAAAGTCACATAAATTTGCAACTAGCGTGTAATTTTGAACTTCCCTGTGTCTAAATTGGAAATTTGGAATATATACGTTATTTAAGATTAACTTCGATGGGAGAATTTGTGGTGTACACTAGTTTTTATTTTAAACGGCTTAAAAAATCGGAGGAGGTTTTCAATTCGGCTGTATGTTTCTTTTTTGTATGTATGTTACGCGATAAACTGATTTTTTATGATTTTTTTGTAGGAAGTAGTTGGTGGTCGTGGTGGAAAATATTCCACCTCTAAGAGTGGCTAAACTAGGGGATGAATGACTTTTGAGGTCGGTTTTTTTAGTACTCTATACTTAGGGTCGTATTCCGGAACTCTACTCAATACTCAAGTCAGGACTTGAGTATTGCAGTGAGCCCTGAAAATCATACTCAAGTCCTTGCCATTAGGGTCGTATTTCCAGTGCTTGAAATCATACTCAAGTCTGCTCAAGTCCTGACTTGAGCATTGAGTGGGATTCTGGAATACGACCCTGAGATTACTATTATTGTATTTTATTAACTTAGGGAGACGTACCGGTAGTCACGAATTGGTTTCTCTTATTTAATTGTCATTTATTGCAATAGCACAGCTAGGTTATCTTTGGATGTTTTTCCAGATCTAAGTAAACAAATCTAAGATAACGTGGAAAAAATTTGTAATAATACAAAAGTTAGCTATAGCCATATAGCTATGTATGTAT
>NW_020653200.1:7149762-7184678 GCF_003589595.1 Hyposmocoma kahamanoa
AGAACCTATTGCAATAAAACGGCAATTTCATACTTTAACCCCTAATAATAACAACGTGTCAGACAACCACACCAAATGACTCTCCCTGTACATACATAATCTATTCATTCGTTCTTGAATGTATACAAAATTTGGTTAGTGTGGTGTATCCTGACTAGTGGCGTTAGGATGCAAATGACCCTCCACCAAACGTCTTTAGCACACTTTCTGAAAAGAGTGGCCGACACAAAAAATCTCACCCAGAACACCTAAAATTTATTTTTATATACATAAGTAATGTAAGTAGTAAGTAAAAATTTGTAGTGTGACAAAGTGACACTATACTGACACTAGAAAGGGCTGGAAGAAATATGACAACATTTTATCAGTTCTGTAGATCACAGTTACCAGCTCAGGAGGGGAATACTAATAATTATATCATGCAGCTGCGTGTTATATATGGATGCATATGCGAATGGACGAGGTTTTCGTTATTTTAAGAAAATCGTTAATAATGAAAATGATGTCATAATAAGTCGAATGTGTGTTTGTTAAGATTAAATATTACAGTAAACTTTGTATTAGATGAACCCTGATTGCTTAAAATAGCGATCTATTTTCACCGTTTAAGATGAATTTTTTAATTTTTTACTAGTAATCTGGTGAAGATTACTAGGAAGCTAATTAGACAACTCAGCTCTGAAAGAAATTTTAGATTTTATACGATTTTATTACGATAACATCTAGAATGTGAAATAATAATTCAGGACTATGAATATATTTTTTTCAATTTCAACTATATTCACGCCCTTTGGAGTGTAACGGGAGCATGTGTTTATATATTTCTGAATCCCATTACATTTGTCGGTAATATTATATTTCATATAATACTATAAAAACCCTGAAATACGAAATTATGGCTTACTACAAGGTACTCATAAATATGATATTGCTGTACTGAGGAGTAAATAATATACTTTGTATTTACTCCATGCTTATAACATAACGCAACTTGTTACAAGTAAAAAAATATAATTCGGTGTAATGACTATTGTCAAACCCCCATGTAAAATGAATAGTAGACAGTTGTGAAGGTCATCTATTTTCAGAAACCTTGTAAATATTATTTTGACAAAAAATATCAAAGTATTTCGGTTAGTGATCGATATTAACTATTTACACAAAGTAAATCCACGCAATACAAATAATGTGATAATTACACAAAATGTCGGCGCTTAAGACGTATTGATGACTAATAATAGTACACGAACTTGAAACATCAGTCCTTGATTTGTAGTGTAAAATGGAAAATATGTCGCACCTTTAGGGTGAAAGTGACCTCATTAAAAAATGAACAAAATGAGTTTATACCGTAAAATGACTTTTTAAAATCATGGCTCACAAGGCTATTAATCTGGAACTGACCATTTAAAGAACGAATGGCACAGACTAGTAATTTTTGACAAACGCGACTTGCTTTATTACAACGGCTTAATTTTGATAAGGTCATAACATCTTGCTTAGCTGGAGAAAATGTAACAGATTTAATTATTGTTGGGTCAATTGAATACAAAAAGGTTCAATAAAAAAGCCTTCTAGTAACTAGTTTTTGTAAATTATATTTTAAATTGTTAAATATTAAACGAATCAGAAACAATTTTGTGGTTATGAAACAGAACGTTTCATCATTATTTTTTAGGACTAACAAGGTTAGGTTAGGTTAGGTTACCGTTAGTACTTCAACGGTAAATAATTAAATAATGTGAAATGTCACAACTTCCAAACTTATTTTGCGTATTATCAAATAGTTGGATTTTTTTATGGGTCACTTTCATTTCATAGGTGCGATTTCTTTTAACATGATATAAAGCTCTGCAAGCAAGAACAGTGTTGTTAAAAATGGTATTTGCCAAATTAATAATGAGTTTAAACATTTGTCAAAAATATAGTGCAATGTCATAGTGTCATTTTCACTCAGTGGCGTTTTCTTTACCTTGTGCGGCTCCGGTAAGTCCATTTTTATCCTTAATTACATGTTGAGCAATGATATGTAGGATACAGAATATGAACGACGCGATGCCGAACCACTCGAATGTTTTCCAGCCACCGTAACTTTGGTACAGTCGTCCTCCGATTAAGCTGCCTAGAGAAACTCCAAGGCCCTCAAACACAGCCCCCACCAAGCCCTAAAAGCAAGAATAAAAAGTTATCACAATTCAGTGTCATCGTGAGCCACGGGTTTCCTCTAAACACCATAATCAGCAAACTGCCGCTGTCCCTGTCCTTTATTGGGGATTTCAGACAATTTCGAGCAGTTATGTAAACACTCTGCATGCTAGTTTTATAAAGATGTTTTATTTTTCACTAGTAAATCAGACTGTACATTATTCGTTAGCCCCGGTGGTGTAAGTTGACCTGTTGCAATTGAATCTGGGACCAGCATGCTTTTAGGTTATCAATGCAATGCAAATTTAAAATTAAAAGTTCTAAGCTTTATATTACGACCCTAGAGGCGGCTGAAAAGTAATCTCTTTTGACTGTTTCCAATTAAAAAATGATACTGGCTACCATCGCGACGCGTTTATTCTTTTTTCAAAATTACTGACATTCTTTTATTTATAACGTGTCGCTTTGCATGGACATGTCGCAAGCGAAATGGTTAAAAATTAGCAATTACTTTTTTTAACAGGCTAAATACCTTTTTAACAAATGAAAATGAAGTATATTTCCCTTACAGTGACGTTGAAAAAAAGTAGCAATGATCGTCTTTTATTTCATACTTAGGTAATTACTTTTCACCCGCCTCTCGTAGGTATTGCAATCACCTGCACTGTGGTCTCGGTTCCAGGCGGTGACACAACGTTTGCGTAAGAAGTCATCGTCGGGTAAAGCATTCCATAAGTGACCCCTTGCAATATTTCTATGGGCAACACCCACCAAGCGTTCGTCAAGAACGAGTACAATATGAAGCGGACGCCAAATGCGAAGAGCACCAAACTCATCATGTTTACGTGCCCCAATTTTCTTAAGATATAACCTGTAAGTAAGATGTAATCAATGTTTACAAGTGTTTGTTTGGATCGTTATAATGTAACAAGAAGATACAGACTGAAAGAATAAAATACAGGGTTCGTTTTTTGTAGGTCAGTTTGACGTTATGGAAATTGAAGCGATCGGAATATTTTAAGACCTGTCAAATTAAAATGTATACAGCATATTTTACAAATGTCATAGAAAAGTTAATTTAGAGCCTGGACTTTACGCATTGCAAGTAGCGTATAAGCAGTTCGACTCGACTCAATTAGTTGTACTAACATACCATAGTTTGAACTATCATATTCTAATATTTAATTTTACTGCAAACGCCATTACCGTCCATGAACGGATTAATTCATATAATTTACTTCCTACATAGGAGACAAAAATTCACGTGACTAGGCTCCAATGGCGTCCATATAACTCGATTCCCACCGGCTTGTCTAAAATTTTCCACGTATTTTCAAAGCACTGTAGTAGACAGCGCGCACACTCCACTACTTAAAAACTTTACTCAAAATATTCATTAATAAACGTGTAGTAAGTGACCTGTCTTTCCTTGATAATACGGCGCTTACAAATCACAAATCACAGCCCGAGTAAGCGGCTTATTTTCGGCTTTCATTTCATTCATAAAACCTACGCGCATCATGAAAATTCATGCACACATTGGTACAAATGGCTCGCTGGTAACCCGCTAATGATTGAGTCATGATCGAATATTCACTTAAATTCAAACCTTATAATTATGAGTGGAAGGTGGCTTTTTACAGACCCGTACTAAATTGCCACCAATATGTTTCTTAGGGAAGATTGTTGCCAAGTGTTAAACTTTATTTTACAATTGTCAAATATTATAATCACATATTAATTGAAAAGGGTCTATTAGTATTTTGTAAATGTTGAATGATAAATAGCGTTACAAAAATGTTCGGTTGAACGTTGTGATACCAACCTGACACAAACATGAATGGTATCTCGCCTAAGAACGTTTGTATAGCACTGACGAGGCCTTGCAGTGTCTTAGTGTACTCCGCTCCATCACAAGAGAGTCCGGAAACATCCTCGAGATGCCAGAATAAGAACTGCCAGACGAATCCCGTAGAAAAGCCAACAGCTATCGTCCAGATCATGAACACAACCGTATGAATTGAAGATAGTAAGGTTCCCACGTCAGAGAGAATATTTAGAGACATTTTTGTAGATTCAGTCTGAAACAAGTATTAATTATTACTAAATGTACAGTAGTAAGAACCATTATTTAAAAAATCTACTGTAACAATGAAGTTACTACAACAAGCAGTAAAGTAAGTTCGTAAGATCTGCTGACTCGGTTTGTAGCTCAGCAGGTACGAACGGTGACCCCGGTGTGGCAAAAGACGCTGGTTCGAGTCGAGTCAGATCAAAGGTATATTTCTTTGTACTGTTCCATCATCTTCACAAAAAGATATATGTATATCACGGTAGTAAAATCATCACGATATTGAACAAAAGAAATATTGCAATTAAGAGTCGATACTACCTCAACTCGAATTGAAATGAAATTTTTCCCGTTTTGAATCGGTTCTATTGCGCGAGTCGCGCGGCAGGGACTTTAGTCGCGTGGCTTTATTTCAGAATTTATTTTTTATAAACGAAACTAGAGTCATTTTAAAAATGTATATCGTATACTATACGTGTTCTATTCAGTTCAGTCGATATAAAAATATCATTGGTACACTCGAAATTTTACACAACCGGTGTAAAATTTCGAGGTAAGTTTGTTTTCTATCGTGAAAATCTTTAGGAATCGTGCTTTCACACCGTATAAAATATAATAAACTAATCAGTGTATTAGAGAGATTTAGAGATTTTTAGAGATTATTTTTTTATTTTTATTGTATGTCATCAATAATACAAAATAGTTTTTTCAAAGTGATTGATTCAACGCTTTCACTGTTATGCGGAATCCACCAAAGCCAATTGAGGTTGTATCGGCTCTTAAGTTACTATTTTTGTAGGTTAGTGTATATGATAAAAAGCTGGGGTTTCTCTTGTTTCCTCAAAACGGACTCGTACTAACCAGATTCTATACTATGGCAAAAATAAAGGATTTGGATTGGAAATTGTTCCCCTTACGTAGACTCCTTTTACGCCGATTCGTTAGTCACGTCTCCCTTTTATTCCATTTATGTCTAGTCCATAATGTCTATCTCATTTTAGTCTCCGTACGTGGAATGCTACAAGTACAGTAGGAAAGAAAATTCAAAAGCAATTGTAGTGATTAGTTGAGTTGTTAATATTATTCATAAATAAATTAATGGTTAGCCTACACTATAGTTCTACTGCGGGGCACAGCCCTATCACAATGGGAGGGCTTGCGCTATAGATCCCACGGGGTCACAATGCGCATTGGGAACTTCACACACATCATTAAATTGTTTCGCAGATATGTGTATGGGTTTGCAAGATGTTTTTCTTCACCAAATTAAATTACATTCATGCAATTCCAATGCATTCTTCAGTGAAAAAAATAACAAAAAAAAATTTTTACTTTGTGGCTTTTTACAGAACAATGTTTGTAGTGATTTTTGTCATGACACCAAGTGACGGGACAAACAAGTCATGCACCTGGTGGTAAGCGACACGCCTGTCCATAACAGTTGCAGTGCCACTCAGAGCTTTGAATCGCAAAGATCTGAGGGGTACTCCCACTGCGTCTGTCACCCTGAGACATAAGTTGACAAGTCCTATGTGCCTGTAATTTCACCAGCACGCTTACCTTTCAAAACCAGTATCAGTAAAAAGGGCAAAGGTGCTGATAAAACTACTACTTTTTTCTGAGTGTTCGATCTTTGTACTAATAATTATAACAAAATAGTGGAGTAATTTCACATAAAAATATAATTGAATATCAATTCAATGAAAATTTTACTACAGAACTTGTCATTTTTATGCCTCAGGGTGACGGGTGCTGTGACAGTGCCACTTAATCGCCAACAGGCGCACAAGTTTTTCGATCCGTCGTTTGATGTTATAAAAGAAGAAAGAAGCGGTAAAAAATATCTGATAACTAGCGGTCGGATAATCAGATGCTTATCTACAATTCGGTTGCTCGCTAACACCGAACGCGCTCTTGTATCGAAACAAATTCCATAACACCGGGATTGACGAGATTATTAAGGATAAAATGCTTGAAAATAAAAGCTTAAATGTGACATGTACTTTTGTGTAAATTAAAATTTATTAACTTTTATCGTATACAGTAAGTGAAAAATTTATACTTTCGGACATCAAGAAAAAAAATTTGTACGTTAAATAATTTTTACCGAAACCATCGTACCATCGATCGTTTAAATTTAAACTTGACACTTGACAGAATTGAGATTCGTTATTATATTCCTGGTCATCATCAGACCTTTAAGATGATTGAGTCCAAATCGTATAGATTTAAAATGTAAAAATCGCAAAATCCTTCGCCATTCCGGTATTTAAAAGAAATAAGAAATAAAATCCCACTTCCATATTTCGGCAGCAGTTCACGGGAAAAAGTGAACTTATGTATAAAGCACGTGAATAACCGACCACTACTGATAACTAATATACATATTTAAAAAAGAAAGTACCTTAATGAAACAAGAGACGAAGACGTCTCCCATCATGAACACGAACATGAATACAAATGCAATAGTGTAATTCTTGTAAGCCCCTTCACTAAAGTGGTCAATAAGAACACCTGTTATTAGAGAGAATATGCCCCATCCAACTGAACCCCAGAGTCTTTGTTTTCCGTATTGTGACATTTTGTCGCCTGCAATATAAAATATTTACAATATTAGTAATATTCCACATTAATAGTTCATGTTGAAAGTTTACATTTATCAATATCCAGCCTTACAATTTCTACGCCTCCCAATACTTTCAACCAGAGAGAGGCACTTTTTTCCGTCTTAGATATTAATTCTACGAGAAAATTGACAGTAATCTCGAGTAAAGGTCTGAATTTAAGAAATTGGAAGGCGTTGGTCTCACGTGACTGAATTTTGGTAGACTTCTGTTGTCAGTGGAAGAAGGTTGACAAGTAATAAAAACTTGTCTAATTTGATTAGCTTAGACAAACTTCAAGTAATACACCCATGCATTCAAGTAATAGTCCTGGAATGATTAAAAATAAAAGACGAAACAATCGAAAAAAAAATTAAAATACTGTCAAAGTATAACAAGACGAATATGAATGAATGCCACGGAGGCAGTTAAGGTAACTTAACTTTAGTCTTCAGAAAGAGTTCGTCAAGGGAAGTACTGCCGCCTTACCTATTTCTGTGTTGGTGAAATTACAGGCACATGGGACTTGTTAACTTATGTCTCAGGGTGACGGGCGCAGTGTCATTGCCCCTCAGATTTTTGCGATTCAAAACTCTGAGTGGCACTGCAAGTGTTATGGACAGGCGTGTAGCATAACATAAGGCGCGCGACTTGTTAGTCCCGTCACTTGATATTATAAGAAAAAAAAAACTGCCATGGCCATTAAACTATGATACTAACATTATACTATGATCATCGAGTATATAACCAGAAATAGAGACGGAATGTCATTTAATTTGTTTGAAAACTATTCTGCCATATCATTACTGTGACTGCTGCGCTCCTATTGGCTAGCCCGAATTCGAAACAATTGACGGGTGTCGTCAATGGGTGTCGTCAACTGTTTTACTTCAAATCGACCAGTTAACTTGAGCTTTGCTATAATGGACCAAAATTGCAAAATTACATATTTAATATTTAATTACCGATGAAATGTGATTCCGTTTGTTTTGTAATTAGATGTTATGCTGTTTTTCTCACGCCACCGAATAGAACAGCACGGCATTGTTAGAGATATTATCTATATTACAATAAATACAGAATATTTTTTGGAATATACGGAGACGTACACATAGGTCAGTACTTGGCCTGTCTATATTTCAGTACAAACGAGAGTTGATATTTATAAGAGCTGTATCGCTAATGTGTTACCAGGAATATATGGCCCTTATTTCGTCTCTATTTCTGGTTATATACTCGATGACTATGATAGTGTCATAGTTGTTTCGACGGCATATACTGGAATGCTTGCCATCGAACTGAAGTAATTGCCTCGTTATATATGAAAAATATAGAACAACATACAATACAACAATTCCGGGGTTTCGGGGAGGCATTATCAACTCTACGGGAATTACTTCTTTCAAATTTAGTTAAATATTCTATTCCGATATTTGATAATTAGTTAGCTTGAAGAGGTTTAATGTAAATTATTGCCATTCAACACGGAAGAAAAAATGTTATTAATGATTTCTTACCAAGGAGATTAAAACATATAGCGTCGGCGAATGTGACGACTACGGCTTGGCCAACCCAGCTGATAATCATCATGAGAAAGAACAGCCAAAACTGAGTGGTGAATTGAGACATCTCTGTTGCCCTGGAGTCTTGCGCTCCTTGGAATATTTCATTCACCTGTTGACATTTGTAAACCTATTTAATTATAATCGGGAAATATTCAAAGTGCATATCGTCGTCTTAGGAGTAGAATAACTCGAATATGATTTTCATGTAATTTTTCAGGACTAAGATAAAAATGGGGTGTGAAATGTTGTAAATGTAATAATGTTTGTAATTTTAATTACTTAAATTATAACTATGTTACTTTAATAATACATTTGAGCAAGAAGTTTATAAGTTTTTCTTCAACAAAAATCAGTTTAAACCGAACTATGTGAAAACCGTATGCCAGGTTTTCACTCTAAAGTGACGATATCAAAAAATTTATAGTTATCAAATTTTTTTTAACGCACACACTCATAGCCCCGCACTAGGGAAACCCTGTGTCGCAGGTGCCATGGATACTTATAGGCAACCACAAATTACACACAAACTCACGAGGACAATAAATACAAATACAAAAATTTCTCCCGGCCCGGGAATAGAACCCGGGACCTCTGCGTGGCAGACCAGTGTGGTAACCGCTCGGCCACAGAGGCAGTTGTATTACTTATATCCACTACTGACATAATTGTCACATAAAAAATATTTCACTAAAAACTTTGTTTGCCGTAATTGCAATTCGAAGCTGGAAATACATAGGGCGCACTTTAAGTTTCCGGAACTGGCCACTTACATAAACATTTAAAAAGTAATTACAATTTTTGAAAATGGAACTCTTTGGCTGAAGAATACAGTTTGTTTCATGTGACTGTCACTTGTTTTTACATAGTGGTGTCATTTTAGAAATAGTTTAGTGGATTTAACTCGTGAAAATTTTCGTAGTATGATTTTCTACGAATTTAAGTGTAATTTAACAGCTCATCGGAGCTTCGCTCGGCTTCAAACTGTTTTTGGCGATGAAGCACCATGCAAAACGACTATTTATAGTTGGTTTGCAGAATTCAAACGCGGTCGTGTGTATCTCAGTGACGAATATGGTGTGGGAAATAGTAACAGGTGACGAAACATGGATTTATAGTTACGATCCTAAAACAAAGCAGCAATCGAGCGTATGGGTCTTTCGAGATGAGCCGAAACCAACCTAAGTGGCGCGCGTGCAAGGAGCCTCTAAGATGATGATTGCTTCTTTTTTTAATAAAACTGGACACGTGGCTACTGTTGCTTTGGAGAATCGTTGCACCGTGAATACAATTGGTACACGACCATTTGTTTGCCGGAAGTTATTCACAAACTCCGTAAAAATAACCGTAAACGCCGTATCATCTTGCACCACGATGCAAATGCCAGTTCTCACACGGCCAGACAGACAAATGAATTTTTGAAGGTCCTGACCGGGCACCTTGTGACTTTTATCTATTTCCATAAATTAAGAACCAGCTACGCGGTCAACGATTTTCATCACCTGAAGAGGCTGTCAAAGAGTATGAAAAATATGTTTCAGAGATTGTCACGGAGGAGTGTCATAATTGTTTTCAAAATTGGTTCATTCGTATGAAAAAGTGCATTAACTCTAACGGATAATATATTGAGAAACAATAAATTCATATTAAATTTTTATTGAATTGATATTCAATTATTTTTTTGAAATTACTTACCACTACTTTGTTATAATTTTTAATACAAAGATCGAACATTCAGAAATATCGATATGTTCGATCTTTGTATTAATAATTATAATGAATTCATTTCCGACCATTTACAGTATTTTTCTTATTCATTCCGGAAACTTATAGTGCGCCACACGTAGGTGAAAACAAAACATTAGGAAAATACACTTTTCTAAATGTTTTTGTACACAATTGCGGATCGTCTTTAAAACAGAAAGATATTTGTAGTTTTTATAGAGCACTTTTTTAGTACTGCACCGAGTTTGTCCGTTATTCCTTTCACGAAGGCATGAACGCTGATTGCCTTAAAACGTCATGGCGTTCATGCTTTACGTGAAATTTGTATACGTAGCCCCGTTAAGACAACAGACACTGGTTCGAGTCCAATCGAATCGAAGAATTTTTCTTTGTGTTTGTTCGATCTTTTTTTACAGTTGCCGGGGCTAATAACTATATTAGGGTAAATAGGCAATAATATTATCGAACGTGAAACAAAACGTACCAAGATATTGTCGCCACAAGTAATTTGACAAGACGTATTGAAAATTACTGACGTATTTTCGTACAAAGCTTTTCCTGAGCAGTATGGAATGCGAGTTGTATCTGTAAAACAAGAAATATTGGAGTCAATATTATTTATTGTTTTGATCGAAATAAACATGAAGTTATCGTATTTCATGCACTTTATAAACATAAACATTTATACAGTGTATTGATTTGCATTTTCGCCTGTTTAAGAAATTAATAATACAAATAATTCTAAATCATCTAAAAATATTCTGTTCAATATTCTGGCTAACTGTCTCTAGTAAAGTTTTGCAAAATTGTCTCAACTCGTATGCACCATGCAAGGGCAGTGACTCCGCCACCCGTTTCACCGAGCTATCGCTAATAAAAGCGTAATCTTTCTCGATCGCTTATTTGCCTACTTTTTAAAATCATGATTATGTACTAGTATTCTTATAGTTTAATATTTATTTACATTAATTAGAAAAGTTGACTGAAAAAAGTTTGTAACTTAGATTTGGTACTTACTAATTTAAGTTACATGAAAGTATTGCTAGAAATACCTATAGCTCCACATGCAGAGATTCGCACGTAAGTTTCGTTTCAACATTAGACTCACAAATTTGAAAGCAGAAACTTCGACACTAGTATCCTCCGCGTAAACTAAACGTTTCACATCATGCAATAAGAACAGACACGCATGTTTCTTGATGGATTACCAGGTTCTGGTGAACCTGGTAGTGGTTATTTTTTGCACTACTAACTCTTGTTAACATACCAAACCAAGTGGCATTTCGGGACAGACTAGAATAGAATGTATGTCGGATGTCAGCGTGACGTACACGCAGTACGGGAAGCAAGGTCGACTGATCTACCAATCGCGCCGACGATACGACACTCCCCGCCGTCGCAACCCACACCCCACCACCAAATAGATCTAAAGTGCGTTTCTTTCTGCGCATTTAAGGTCTTCAAAATGTTTGCAAGTGTTGTGCAAGTCACGAGTCAATGAGGAATTTACGAATTTTTTTTTTTCGATTTATTTTTTTCATGGTTTGGATTCAGTTTATTAGTAAATATGTCGAGATTGCAAATCACATTGTATATTACAAGTCCCCACAAATAACGAATCAAGTTTTCTGAACATCAATGCCTGTACTAAAAGTTTACAGTGTTATTAATTGTACAGCGCCTTCTGCGTTGAAAAAAAGAAGTATTTATTTTTACATAAATATTTAACGCGATCACTGACGACAACTGCGATTGCAAAGAGTGTTGAGTCAAAATGGGCGTAAATCCAACAGAATTCGTATGTACATAAAATATTCGGCTTCGCCAGTGTAGCGAGGTGTTTTCACAAGTCTTGTTACAAAAGGCTGAATGAAGACCATTTTGAACTTTTAAACGTAATTCTTTTATTTTGTGTTTTATCCTAAGGTTATATGAATTTTTGTTATCATTCTGTCACATATATTTTGTCATAAAGTTACCAAATAAACTACTTTTATTTCTTTCAAATTAATACTATGACAATACGTATCAAAGTTACCTAGCGACTTAGAATAAATCCGAGACAATTCACAGGAAGCAAGCGCAGAACCAAACCGTTTATAAATAAAATTTGCTAAATAATGTAACAACATGATTTTGAGGCAACACACAAGAAGTGCGGCAAAATCGTCTGTCTGACACGGTTTTTTTGTAGGTTAATTTGGATCAAAACAATACTTGCTCGACCAAACTGCAAGATCATAGAAATCATTATTACACGGGTCATAGGAGTCTACGAAATTAAAAGAAATCATGATATTGTCAAAGAGGTCAACAGTCTACTTTGATTGCTTAATATTTAAATATTTCTTATAGAAGTCTATCTCATTTCGCTTTGGGGGAACCTGAAATATTTTGAAGTAGATACGTTTTCTCTTTTTTCATAATATTATAACAAACGTACCGTCGGGTAGTTTGATTTCATGGAGTTGAATGTAGACACACCCGTGTTCCAAAAGTGTAGTGGTTGGTTTAATGATGCCCTCGAAGGATAGGTTCGAAGGGAAATGACCACCAGCTGCAGTCTTCGGGTGGCAGGTTGATGCTACATCCGCTTCCCAACCCTCGCAGATTTCCATCAGTCGCCAAGGAGTGTGCTTGTCCAAGTCACAAGATGCCTGTTGATTTGAGTGAATAATTATTAAAGTACAGGAATGTTATTTTCCAGTTAAACTTACAGTTTTTTACGAGTCAATATACAGGATGTTAGTTTGTATTATGAGTTGCAGCCAATAACTTGCTTAAAATTCCACGGTGCAATAACACATGAGACAAAAACTGACTCAGCTACCAAATGCTAAAAATGATAAAGGCGAGTCATCGAAGGAAAAGCGTGAAAAACTATATGCGTATGGCCAAGCGATACACAACCGCAACTTGGGATTATACGCGGTATTTCTTTCGACATCTTATCGTTCGTAGCTATTAATTTTCTTCGAAGGTCCTTTCGTACCGTGTGGTGTTATTTCTGGAGTGATCTGTTAGCCTATGAAATTCTTTATTCCATAGTTAATTATAATTTATATTATATTCATCTGAACATAAACTTTGGCTCTAAATTAATACTAAAATATCGAACATCGAAAAAAGCTTAATTAAACCACCACAGCCTCGTTCGTAAACGTGCCTGCTTGTCTATATTCTACAGGAGACATCACGAGAGTATATAATGGAATAGCGTGATTTAAAATCGCCATCCTCTTTCCTTTATCGGGGGGCTAGACGAGGACCGGAACCCTATGTTGTGGATATTCCAATGATTCATACGAAACGTTGCAAAGAGAGATATGCTATAACTTCGGTATTTTAAGGAAATTCTTTTTTTAATTATAATCAAGTGCGTAAAACGTTTAGAAATTACTATCACTCGTTTCGCACTATGGGCTACAAAATTTATACAACATAAACACATTTATAAAATATTTACAATACTTCATATCCTTTTTTTTCTTATACATATAATAAACATACATATTTTATGTATTTATTTGATTAGTGTCTATGTAATTTAATGTTTTGAAGCCCACACTACTCTTAAAGTATCGATAATATACTCACTGACATTATTTAGGAGTGCTAAATAAAGTCAAAGATTTATGATAACAACGTTCATATTAACCACTGGCCACATAAATAAAGTTTAATCAAAATAAAAAAACGATTCATATTTTTTCAAATTAAACATTTTGGGATATGTGGCCAGCGGTTTATATACGAACATTGTTATAATAATTCAACCTTTTTTAGCGTCACTCCAAATATGTCCATGGGTGTTTATTAATCTTTTTTGTAAGTTTTATTTAACATTTCCGATACTTACAGAACACTCACCGGTTGTTGTGCCCTTCGCTAATTCTGCCAACTGTACGGTGTCATTCGAGCATAAGCGGTAGTTCAGCATTTTATCTACACACGTCATGTTCGCACGTTCGCTGCCTATGGCTGCAGAAATTTTCTTGTCGGCACAGTTTAAAGTACACGGCTCGTTAATATCAACGTAGCCATCACCGATGCGACATTTTGGTGTGTAAGTGTATTCTGAAATCAGACATTAGGATACAATAAAATATATCAGGTTATGAGAAAAATTTGCAAATATAAGCATTCCTTACACTGATTTGTAAATCGATTTAATAACAATCAAATGTAATATATGCAAGGCGTTCCAAGGGTTTGGGATACAGAGGGAAAATACTAAATCTTTTAGATAGGATAATTTGCTTCATTGAGACTATTTTATTTTTAAAAGTATATAGGCAATACTGCATTCCAAGACTTTTAAAAGTTTGCATGCCTCATTGGGAAATCGACCCAACCAAATGTGAAAAAATCTTGTCATTTTACGATGCTGATCGAAAAGGTAAATTATAAGGTCTTATAATATAGTGTCTTATATAATTTATTCAAAAAAGAAACGAACTTGAAACTGCCAATGTACATTAATTCATGTCATGTTCAAAATGCGATCATTTTCTTGTATGCAAATTCTCAGTCTAATGACAAGTTAACTGCCTGTAGATTTTCTTATCTTGTCACGATGGATATTCGAAATATCACGCCTTAGATACGTTTTTAAGTCATCCACGTTGTGAAAAACAAATCTTGTGTAATAAATCTTTTATGTATCCTCAGAAAAGTACGATTATCGACAGTGAAACATATTAATTCATTTTCCTAAACTTAAATGTAAGATTTCCTGGGGCTCCTTTAATTTATGATACTATGTCACTTAAAACGAATTATTCCTTATAGTTGGGCCCTTCGATTGGCATCACAATAACAAGATTTTTTTGACATTTGATGGGTTTGGTTCCCAGATGAGGCAAGCAAGTTTTAAGAGTACTTTTAAAAACAAAATATTTCCACGAAGCAAAATATCCTATCTACAATATTTCAATATTTTCCCTCCGTGTTCCATATCTGAATACGGCATCTACGTACACTACACAATCCGCTAATCGTAATTTTTACAAGATAGAATTAAGCGTGTTAACTATTGTAACTATTTATTACCGGAATATGCGGCATAGAGTAAATATAAGTAATTACACACACACTCATAGCCCCGCACTAGAGAAAGCCTGTATCGCGGGTGCGATGGACACACACATAGATAACCACACATTACACCCAAACTCACGAGAGACATAAATGTTGGCCATACAAATATTTCCCCCGGCCCGGGAATCGAACCCGGGACCTCTACGTGCCAGTCCAGTATGATAGCCATTCGGCTACGAAGGCAGTTATTAATAATGCAAATATCTGATTATAGGTATAAAATCTAAGCCCTTATGAATTTCACAAAAACACTTCCTGAATAGGCAGTATTAGGTAACATCACTTTATAAATACAATTCAAGTAGTTAGCATTTTTAGTAGTTACAATAGTATATGTAAATGCCGACAATATGATAAAAGTAAAAAATTTACAATCAAAAGTTGAAGCCTTGGCTGAACATTTATAGCTTGTATAATTAACCTGTATCACACCCCGCACACTCCATATAACGGTCGAAAATTATTTGCCTACTACTACTACATACAGCAAGGCGCTGTCTGCACACGGGCAAATGTGTGCGTGAAGTGGCTGGGTTACCAATCACTTGCTAGCGCGAATCTGTTATCTATGGTTCTATTAATAAAATCCTAATAATTATACATGTCTCTTAGATATTTGTATCGATTTATTATTATATTTTTCATTAATTCACTAACTAGGGTAATATTGAAGATTTATTTCAAAAATACATTAAAATCACTTAAAATGTTATATTTCGGACATGTACTTTTAGGTTAGGTAACCGAGGTATTTGAAATTCCTTGTTCAAGTTTGGTTAATAATTAGATATATTCACTACCTAAGTATCTACGTAATATTTATCGGCAATACGAATAGAAAATTCGCGAACCCTTGTCTACTAACTCACGAAGTCATGGCGTCTCCTTATATTGATATATAATAAATCTGTATTTTTACATACATACATATACATACATACATACATACATAATAAATGAAGAAAACATAACAGAAATAGGTTTTTTTACTTCGTTTCATCTTTCGGAATCTTTCGGATAAACAGCCGTACACAGCACAATTCACGACCATTATAAATAGTAACGTAAAATGATGTTTTATATTAACGTACAAGTTTCGTAATGAATAAATGAAAACTATATTCAAATATCAAAGCCGTCTTCGCGCAAAAACGGCTCGACGGCAGCCTTGTTGTCGTTCAGTCAATGTAACCGGCAATGTGCGGGGCGTGGTGCGGTATCTAAAACTAGGGAGGCGCTGAGTGTCCGTTCTCTATTCTTTATTCTCTGCCTGTATATTGCCGAGTAAGCTAAAACCAAGGGAGGCTATAGTGCAGGGAGGATCAGCACCCATTTCATTGCAATCGCAAAACTATGTGAAAGTGCAATTAGGGAATATTGCATTTTCATATAGCCAAGCGTTCCGGTTACGAAGGATAAGGGTGCTGGTGAAATTACAGGCACATGGGAGTTGTCAACTTTGTCTCAGGGTGATGGGCGTAGTGGCAGTGTCCCTCAGATATTTGCGATTTAAATGGCTGAGTGTCACTACAACTTCTATGGACAGGCGTATCGCCTAACCACCATGCGCACGACTTGTTATTCCCGTCACTTATATCATTAAAAAATAGAATATTAAAGAAAGTAATTTTTCTAATGTCGAATTAGAGATATATAATACTTACTATCGTCCAATGTCACATTGTAAGCTGCAATATAAGCACAGTCATCTTTCAAACTAACATTATTAATCATCGCTTTATATTCTATGATATCAGTGTTACTGTAACAATAATAAGGCAAGTGCCAATGCTCGCAAACAGTTTGCCACATTCTAGGCGTAGACATTTCACAGTTCATCTGTAATAAATAAAATTTAATTCCACAGATGTAAGGTTCCAAGGATACGTCAAAATTTGATCGATAAAAGTTCTTATACAAGCGATGCTTTAAGATACAACTTAACCTCTGAGCCGTAAAATTCATTTTGGTATGACTTCCTTATTATTGCACCATTAGTGAATGACGTTTTAAGAAACTTTGTATGCTAATTTGATCTTTAATTACATTAGATAAATACAATTTTCGACCAAAAAGCTGGAATTCCTTTACACTTTTCTATAACAAGGCCAGTGGCGGCTTTATGGTCTTGGCCGCCCTAGACCCTAGGCCATGTAGTTAGTACCAGCCGCCCCTTTTTCAACACTCATCATATACTGGTAGACTACATAATGAATTTACTTTATTGCCAACTTTTATCGAAATCTATTCAGAAATTTAGTTAACTATAATAGCTGCTAGTTTTTAATATTTTCGGATGTTTCATATTTAAATAAAACATTTAAAACGGTTTTTTCACGATTGGCCGCCCCTAAAATCAGGCCGCCCAAGACCCGAGCCTTACTGGGCCTTAGGGCAAATCCGCCACTGAGCAAGGCTCATGGCAGCATATAATAAGGCTCTCAGAACCAAAAAGGTTCAGGTATCTTAGGACATTGACAGAATATTGGATTCATCGATTAACTAGCAACTGTTAAAAACTATTTCGACGTTCAAGAATCACCGCCTCAAGAGGTGTGATGGACCCTAGGGAATGTTAATGTTCTAACGGGAGTGGTGTTGTTGCAGCATGGGTTTGAAAGATGTATAATGTATTGTACACGGCTCATATACAGTGTGTAGTACAGTTTTACAAAACAAAACAATTTTTTAAAGAGGCAAATTGATTTTTAGCTGTAATGTAATATATGGCTCAAAAAACAAAATTCCGTCGCCCTCAAACATCCCTCAATCGTATTTATTTAAAGTTACTTTTGGAACAACTTGACGTTCTGTATTATGTAGAATTCAACTGAAACATAGCGCTTGTATGTAGTTACTTTAAATTGCATTGTCTTCGCGAGATTTTGCAATGTCACCTAATAAATCTTACCCGACATGTGGTAGGAAGAGTGTGCTTCTCCAGACTATCAATCTTGCATTTGTCAGCTTGATGCTTGGGCGCATAACAGCTCTTCAATACTGTAATCCCTCCATTACAATCTAGTTCTACCGACATACTCTCTCTATTCTCTGGTATTACATAGATTAGGGAGAAACTTATTATTGTAACGATTTGGAACAATATAAATAGTGATTTTTGGATTCTATACCTGAAAATAAATAATCTCAGTACAGAGTACTAAAAAAACCGACCTCAAAAGTACGTGGAATTACGTCTATTCGCTAAGTTTTATTGAAATATCCCCTAGTTCGCCACTATGCAAGACTTGATACTGGAGATTATAAAAATCGGTTCTCACTACTCAAAGTATATCAAGAGAAAAACGCCTTGAATTGGAGAAATAGCAAAATCAACCATTAACGTAATTGCTCCTAAATTAATGTTAGGCGCTATTTATGAAAATGAATCTTCATGCGTAAACAGCCACCCTTCGAGGTGGATGATTTTCTTCAAAATGAAATGGGGCGACTATGGAAGTACCCCCTTTCCAACAAAAAAAGAATCATGAAAATCGGTTCACAAACACCGGAGTTATCGCGGAACATACATACAAAAAAAAGAAAAAAGAACACACAGTCGAATTGAGAACCTCCTCCTTTTTTGAAGTCGCTTAAAAATAAAAAACATTTAAAGTATAAATCAGTAACTCACACTCCCATATTGCCAATAATAGTAGTTGGAAAGAAGTATCAATGACAACTGCCATATTATTACACAAGTGTTTTATCACGGCAGTTGTTCTTCTTACGGCACATGAACTGCATTCTTACGGCATCTCAACAGAAGCCGTAAGAATGCAGTACTTGTGACTACACTCTACATCATCATGGTGAACCCATTCGACGACATACTTCATCACGGATTTCTTCAATTTCAATGCTAATTGGTGACATCACAAATTCCAAGTGTTGTGAATCTTGTTCGAAATGTATGTTTCACCATGTTTTCCTTCAAGATTAGGAAAAAGTATTGCCACTAAATATTCTCTTAGACAAATACAGACAACAGAAGCAAATACTTAATCTTAATAGGTGTAGTTTACATTACAATAACTAATAAGCAATTCTAATAAATATTTATCTATAAAATTGAGTTGTTTTCATGTTTTATGTAGATTTGGTTTATGCTGCCATATTGTAAGAGTGGTTTATTTTGATAAAGCATTTTGTATCGAGTGCGATTGATATGTGCTAGCATATAAAATTACACAAACTGGCCAGATTTAGATAATGTTACATACTGATAATATGAGTAAGTTAATATCATAAAACCATTTGAAAAACAAATAGAACCAAGTTATGCCATTATCAATAATTCATTTCATAGATATAATTATAATCAGATTATGTAGTAATAAAAGTTATTTATTGGCTATAACAACGTTGGAATTTGGTGTCCTGAAAATAAATCTTTCATAAAAAATAACAATATTAGTAATTAGAGTAATTACTAATTAAGATACTTTTTTCTTCAGTTAAGAGAAAATAATCTTTTATCATTTATTTTAGGAAAGTTCTGATATAGGTTATGTAACTAAGTAATGTATTTTTAGCATTTTATTAACCGAGTTGAGAGAAAGGAGGAGGTTCTCAATTCAATTGTATCTTTTACGTGTATGCTACGTGATTACGTCGACGTTTTGTGAACCGATGTCGACGATTCTGTTTATTGGAAAGGTACCACTACCACTTCAGTAGAGGTCCCATTAAAAAAAGTGGCAAATTAGGGGAGGAATCGGGTTCATTGAATTTCACCTACTTTCCGTTAACCAATTTCCATAAAACTTGGCAAATATACTTCTATTCCACTAAAAATAAAACGTAATTTTAAATTTGATTCATGTAATCATTATGATGTTAAAATGGATGCTTCCGACTCAATATTATAAGAAGCCAGTAGGCTTCTTTTATTTCTGCACTATGACTAGTAAGTCCACTGGTGAAAAATGGGCACTATAGAATAAGTTTATTAAGTTGCAAATACACTATCTACATCAACTGCAATAATAGTAACAATACACTCCACAGTATTACAATTAATGCTCATATTCAAGTATCATATTACCTGTCTGCAATTACACCAAATAGCGGTTTTGCCACAAGACCAAATATGGGTAGTACAGTGTATATTAAACCAACTGTTCCCGAGGAAAATCCAAGTTGACGTGCATAAGTTGACAAATACGGGACCAAAGGGGAAGTTCCTGAAACAATTTGAAGACTAAACCTTAAAATAAACATATAATTATTGGAGTACTTGCCTAGGAAGATGTGCAATATAATAACTATTCTATTTTTTAAGGTTCATTGTCACTATTAGAAATATACATTTGTTTTAGTAGGTTATTTTTACAGCATACCTGCAATACCTATTAAATTGTAATACCTCAAAACTTTTATTACTACCTTTTTCTTATTTCTTGTTTAGATTGGCCATAGACAGGGAGATCTTTGCAATATTGACAGCCAACATACAGTAATAGAGAGGCATCTTAAAAAGTCGTTGACTTTCCCAAGGCAGAAATAAGAAAAATAAGGCACTTCTGCCTTGGGAAAGTCAAATGGACTGAAAGTGTTTAAACCAAACTTTAAAAAATAAAAACTTATTATTATTATTAGGGTGGCTGCATGCGGCACCTTATCACTGTGACCATCAACTGGTCTATTGTGACCACAACTAATTACAGTTTGGAGCCATAGCCAACAGCATTAAAAAACTGATGGCGGCTCCAACAGTTGTTATGTTTTCTGGTTGTGGGCCTGTTAAGGCTCTAGACAGTGTTCTAATGCTAATCCTGTCCAGTGACTGAGCTTTTCGGCGCTGTAGGCACCTATCAGGGCTTTTGAATGCTCAAGATAGAACCTAAAGGTATAAATACCTTATATGCAGTATCACATGGTCAATGTGACAATCATAGCTAAAATGGAAACAATATATAAAATAATACATGTTATGGTATTACAAGGGTGTTTAATATGTTACAGCGATTCATACTTAAAACGAAAAAAAAACTAAATATGGAACACTTTGTCACAAGATTGATTGTGTGACTTACAAGTTTAGTGTTCTTTATTTCCTTAATATATATTAAAAAAGAAAGTGTGATTAATATTTCAAAATTTCGCATAAGCAAATAAACTTCGCTGCTGCCATGACAATCACGAATTGCAATTTTGATTTGAAAATTATGAAGCAACACTTAAGATACACATAAGGGAGTACGACATTTATCAATGCTAATTCATATTAGGTTGGTTTGGAAAAGTTATATGTCCATACTATATCCAGGCTTCTGTGATAATATTAAATACATTATAAGGTTATGTCAATAAGTGTCATGTTTCTGTGAACTTGTAAAAATGAGGCTAATCCACATTCACATATTTTTAATATTAAAGTTATAGGATAAAGGAAAGAGCTCACAAAGAGATATATAGAACTAAAAAATATGTGTATTAAATTTCAAAATAATAAATTAAATAAGTGAAAACAATCTATAAGTATCCCCATGCTGAGCACATTTCCTCTAACAGTTGACAATATTAATATGATATTTAACCAATAGCAAGCGAAAGCTGGCAATAATATTCTAGCATTCTTTCAATTGTCAGCTAAATTTGAATTAAATTCAATTGTCAGCTAATTTTGTTCAGCTAATTATAGTGAACTTTTGAGTAGGTACATAAACAGAATTACCTACTAGAAATAATTATATAACAATCTATGAATAAATTTTTTTAATATCTGAGTCCAGAAACTACATTTTTAGCTTTGATTGACTGATATTGTGATTGAAGAGTAAAAAACGGATTTCATCCATAAATTGAGTTACAAAGTTTCAAAATTTAGACAAAATGCAAATTAATGGTTTTGAGATGTATAGGATTCAACAATTCAGGCTACTAATCATGCAAGAAACAAAACACAGTTGTAACTCACAATTGTGAAATTGAGAAAACATAATTTGAAAGTATTGGTATTGGTATTGGTATTGGTGCAACGGGCTAGTTTGAAAGTATTATGTATAAACAAAAATAACCACATTATTCGCAATAACACCCTTTCAGTATTTTTTTAATGTATAATTGTGTTTTCTCAATTCAACAATTTTCACTTCTGACAACTGTTGACCAACATTAACTGACTGCATTCCTCGAAACTGACACTGGTCCAAGCCTACTGGCCGCCATTACTTTTTAACACACGTTATACTGAATTAAATAACATAAATTGCTTACCTGCATTGAAGAGAAAATAATGTCCCTTTATGGGTAGTAGTTTCTTGTTTATGTTCATTTTTATTTAGAACTATTTAAAATAGAATTATACCTGAGAACAAAGTTATTATTTAAATAACAAACAAATTCATATTTGCAATTAAATTGTGTAAAAATAGTAATACTCTTCTTAGAAAAATACTTCAAATTATTACCTGTCTTTTTAGTTAGTTTTTATATTAAACTTTGTAACAAATCACGGAAACGCGGACATGTCAAATTTTAAGTCAACAAGTCCTACAACTTTAACCTTGAACTTAATCTCTCCTAATTAACAGTGAACTGACTCAATACAATTTATTTAATGGTATTTAATTAATTGAAAACTATTAGGCTGTCATAACCAAACAACGGTAAACTTTTCAAAGCTAAATCAACTAGTAATCAAAGGTAATTGGGTTAAAATACTTACAAAATGGAATAAAGATTGTTGTCACCAGTTAATTTGGAAACCGGTCTAGGCGGAGGCGTCTACTTTATCAAGATTCATGCGGATACAGTCACGTTTTAATGCAATACGATTATAAATCTCATCATAGGCAGACAAGCACACAGTACACACCACACAGTAAACACCACAGAAATACTTACACACAGTGAACGAACTATCTATATACCTACTCATCTGATTGACAGTTAAAGCGGCCTATTCACAGCTCAACGTGTATTGTTATGTACGCGGTTATGTAGGATTCCGTATCATTGACTTGTTCATGACCACATAACCTTGCTTTGTGATAATTTTACTGAGCTAAATTGAGTAATAAACGCAATAGCACTTCACAAAAGACCCCAATAAATATACTTACTTGTGATTATATTAATTTTCTACTTACAAAATATGATAAAAATAGGCATATAGGCATTGCAAATTGGTCATTTGAATTATTTTAGGTTACTACCTAAAATAATTAATAATATACTATATTATAACGACGAATTTTATTTGAAATGAATAATGTTTAGCAATGATATTATATTATGTTCTTTGTGTTTCCCGTGAATGCTGTCCCGAATGGCGATTTTAACGTCTTAAATTCAAACAAGGCACCTTAGTTTTAAACTTTTATTCTAATCTCCAACAGTTCGTACAATTGTATCACTTTTCTAATCAACCCACGTGCTTCTCTAAGAGGATTCATCAACTGAAGCAGTGTTCAATATAGCGGAGACATAATAGTGATCGATTTTTATTTGTCTCCCGCCTATTTTCTATCGTCGTGTGTAGTATTGCCTTACTAATAAATGTAATATTGTTACAGTTGAGTTTTGTACTCAAAAACTTGAGAAAAATAGGCTTAGCTATGAATGTGACACACAGCGCCTCCAGGCAGAATTACATAGTGTAACAAATTCATTAAAATTAATAACACAGAATTTATTAGATTTATGTATATTTATTAATGACAGATTTGAGTCTTTAACGAATAACTGCCTGTCTGTGTGTGTCACTGATCCATCCTTGTTGTTGTTGCAGGAATCTTGTTTAGAATCATCAATCTTATTGGAATACTGCTGGCGCTTTCGCCAAACCAAATGGCATACGAGTGTATTCGTACTGGCCATTCGGAGTGACGAACGCTGTCTTTTCTTTAGACTCTTCTGCGATCGGAATCTGGTAGTACCGAAAAGCCAAGTCAAGTGTGGTAAATATAGTATGGCCTTGACAATTGATCCAGCAAATCATCAATCCTTGGGAGAGGATAGTAATCTCGTCTAGTTTTACTATTAAGTGCACGATAGTCCACGGATAGTCGTTTTTCGCCAGATTTCTTTTGGACTACTACGATAGGACTCTTCTCGCGAATTAGACTCGCGGACTATCCCATAATCAACCATTTCTGATATCATAGCTCGAACATGTTGCCGTTCCGAATGTGATAACGACTGACTGGATCGGTATCTTTCAGTTGTTTTACAATTTCGGCCTCGGTGGTATAACCCAGACCCCGTAACCCAGTAGAAAAGCAGTGCTTATATCTCTCTAAGAAATCATTGAGCTTTCTTCGTTCATCTGGCGAAAGATTTGTTCTGCACTGTATGATCGGCCTTTCTAGTGATTTATGCGTAGCAGTTACATTCAAAACGTTTACACGTTCACTCAAATACAAAAAGCATGAGTGACTAGAAAGTTTTTTGGCAGGTTGATGGGCTTCGTACTTAAACTTTAAACTATAAATAAGTAACAAACATGAGCCCTGATTTATTTCTTATTCGCCAGGTAATAGATAATGTTCGCTACCTACACCACCCGTGACCGCGCCTCCCACATATACGTTACCATTAATTTGTTCATCGGTTTTAACGCTAACCGCTTGAATTTTTGAATCGTCAATGGCTACATCATTTAACATTCTCAACATTATTTTCTTGTTATTCCGTTGATCGACTTTCTCGAATATTAGGTCTGAAGTACTCTTAGTGATCCTCACGTGAGGTCGCTCAGTGAAAGTATGCCCCAATAGGACTGGGTAGTTAATAAAATGCTCCTCCACTACAAGAACCTCAACATTCTTCTCAGCAACGCCATGTACATCAATGTCAACTTGAAGTTTCCCCTGTGGTAAGTATGGCACGTTCCCCAAACCCCGCAAGAATGGACCGTCTACAGTTTGCTATTTCAAACCAAGATTTTGGGCATCCGTCTTATGTATTAATGTGGCTTCGCTGCCGAAATCTACTTGACATGCAATAGGGACTTTGTTGATTGTTATCACTACTTTGTATTTGCTACCCGTATTACCATTACACATTATTTAGTTTGAGTTGGACCATGGCGTTCGGTTTTTATTACCATTGTTGGGTTGGGAAGATGTATGGTAAGTTAGTGTGTACCTCTTCGATTCAAAGGGTTTGCTATCTCTAGATTGAATTTTAACAGTTTTGAAAAATTCCAGAACATCCTCTGGTGCTTGGAACCTAGCAGCTTGAGCGTGAGCTACTTTCATATTCCTATCGTCTACATCGTGAAATACGCAGGCTACCGCCTCCTTTCCAAAGTTTTTGCAGCGATTTAATAAATTTGTTTTGGCATAATAATAAGCCTCTAAAGATTCCGTTTAGTTCACTTTCATAACTAAGTTTTCTTAACTGGTTAAGAAAAACCCTTTTTTATTATTGTTTTCACAACTGGTTTTTAAACAAGAATACGAAGTGTTCATTCATAACTGACAATCACAAATAGTTAAGAAACGAATAATTATCTCCGTATCGTACACGTTTATTGAGCATTTTGGTCAGCAGCTCTGCGTAATTCTCGGTAGATGGGAAAGATTTTATTAGCAATACCTTCCTTTCCGGCCATGTACGTTTTATGGAAGGCAATTCCTGGTACCACGTATTAGCGTGACCTCTAAGTTTAGGTAACGCATAGTGAGCAATCTGTCTATCGCTCCACTTGTAAATTTCGGAACACTCGTCTACCTTACTAAGCCACACATTAATGGGTTGCTCCTTACACAATGGGTCAAAAGTAGGTATGACGTTATTGTTCAACGTATGGAAGCTGTCACGTTCACTATTTCGATTTCTTAATAAATTTAAAAATTCTTCCATAAATACAGATGTTGATTCATACCTTGATGTTCCTCTTTCATCCCGTCTAGGGCCCCTTCTTCTGTCACGGAACTCGGAATCATGACGCCGTTCGCGCTCCCTGAGGGTGTACAATTCCCGGTCCTTTAGTAGTTGGCTTTCCAACACTCGTAATCGCTCCCTTTCAGTTTCGTTCTGCGTTTTCGACTACGGGATCTACTACATGATCGACCATTATGTGAACTGCGCTTGTGGTCCTGAGATGGCGTTCTCAGCACTCTTTCAGATGATCGTACAACATCGCCATGGCTCCTGTTAGGCGGTAGCATTCGAAGTTGACCAGGCGTATACAAAATCGGGCTCCCTACTGGACGCCGGTCATCCTCATCACTATCCGCATCCATGTCCTGGAACTCGAAAGTAAAAAAGTGTGTCTATACGTTCTTTATTTTTTTCTTTAATCTTTACCCGTCCCTCTAATACGCATTATTCCAAGTTAAGCACATTCGAAAACAAAACTGCATGAAAAAATACGCTTTAGATTGCATTATAAGTACCTACATGTATACATAATAATATATATATATATATATATATTTATATATACAATTACGCAATTTTATGTATATATATATATATATATATATATACATAAAATTGCGTTCCTTGAGATTCCCTCATCAGATTTTGACTTGGCGACAATGGGACAGAGTGCACCCTTTCAATAAAAAAAAGAATTTTCAAAATCGGAGAATCGGGAATTTCAATTGACGGAGAAATCGCTAAACATAAATAGAGCCAAACGTATAACCTCCTTCATTTTTTTATGTCGGCTAAAATAAAATAACTACGGGCAAAAAAAAAATTGATTCAAATGTCTATCTTTCCGTACAAATTAGGTATAAATTAGGTATACATTAGGTATAGTTGAATTTTAAAACAGATTATGGTTATATGTAAGTACGTTATGTACTTTAGAAATGTTAGCAACCAAAACGGTAGTAAAACTTCCGTATAAAACTTTTAAATTCATTACAAGTCTTAGACGTCTGTACTAAATAAATATAATCTATCAGCGTAAAGCTAAAAGATACATGCTCATACATACGTTACTTTATTTTTTGTTTATTTTTAAATAAATAATTTTTATTAAATAAATTTAAAAAAATAAGGAAATGAAACTATTTTTCCGGATTTAAATCGCGTATATTTGTTTTTTCAAACAAAACTGTCACAAGTGAGGCAAAAACCAAATTCATGTAGGCGTAAGCAACTTGTAACTACGCTCGTCGGCACGCACACAAATATACAAATAATAATGCCATGGAATAATATTTCCCTCAAAAGTGGGGAAATTGTATCTTGCTTAACTCATCATTAAGTTGAAGGTGCCTACAGATTTGCCCGACATTGTCGATCAGGTGCCTACAGATGTGCTCGATTTTGACGATCGTTACTGTCGATCGACAATGTCGATCAGGTGCCTACAGATATGCTCGGTTTTGTCGATGAAAAACGAATATAGCACTTATTTGTAAATCCAAGATGGCGGACACGATTTTTCAAAATATGCTATATGGGTATCCTTTTCGAGGTATTTGGGGATGCTCATTACGAATATGGCACTCATTTCTAAATCCAAGATGGCGGACACGAGTTTTCAAATAAATGCAATATGGGTATCATTTTCGAGATACTTGGGGGTGCTCATTACGAATATGGCACTCATTTCTAAATCCAAGATGGCGGGCACGATTTTTCAAAAAAATGCTATATGGGTATCATTTTCGTGGTATTTGAGGATGCTCATTACGAATATGGCACTCATTTCTAAATCCAAGATGGCGGACACGAGTTTTCAAATAAATGCAATATGGGTATCATTTTCGAGGTACTTGGGGGTGCTCATTACGAATGTGGCACTCATTTCTAAATCCAAGATGGCGGGCACGATTTTTTCAAAAAAATGCTATGTGGGTATCGTTTTCGAGGTATTTGGGGGTGCTCATTACGAATATTGCTTTTGTTTGAACTGTCGTGTTTGCCATCTTGGATTTAGAAATGAGTGCCATATTTGTATTGAACATTCCCAAACATTTCGAAAACGATACCCAACTTGCCATTATTCGAAAAATCGCGCCCGCCATCTTGGATTTAGAAATAAGTGCCATATTCGTAACCTAAAACCGAAAATGCCATAAGCAAACATTAAAGAAAATAACTGTTAAAGTAGATTAAAAAATCGCTTAAAAATGCTCCCCTTTTAAGAAAATAAAATGTTTCAATATCAAATATTTCGCTTGAGTTACGAAAAGAAAGACATATAATAAGCTATCAAAGTTGTACTGGTGGTGGTTGGCACCATATAGTAGAAATGAATATATACTGTCAATTTGTTGCAATATGTGCTGCAATTCAAATAAAATTAAAATAAATAATTGTTCAATAAAGCATGAACGCAGAGCCGTTAAAAGTATTATAAAATAATTAAGTGTCCCAATCACTTACAGGAGTTAACGAAAACATTTAATTTTTATTCAAGTAAATATTAGTTCAAGATGCGCAAATAAATCGAAATTATAGGCACCACTAAAATTTACGTAATATAATTATTTTGATACAGAATAGCAAAATGGGGAGAAAAAAAATTCGTTACTTTGCAACACTTTCGTATCTTGTTGCCGCGAAATTACTTTTCTGTTTTAGTGAATAATTACATAAAAATATGAGTTGAAACGCATTACTTACTTATGGAATGTGATGTTAGTGTCTATTTTATGTTTGTCTGTTCCATTTTTACACCCATTTACCGCACAATTCGTCATTTTTAGCAAAAAATTTTGGAGCTGTTCGCGGTGCAATTTGACCTTGAGCACTAACAGCCCGCGCGCTCCTGGGAGCCCGTGTGGAAGCCTTTAACTTGCCTCACTTAGCGTGTGCGGGCTAGGTTTCTATGCGTTATTATTCTAAGTTTCTAGTCATATATGTATAGTCTAGCACAGCAATGTGCATATTGGTGATAATATTTTCAATGATAGGAATCTTTTTATCCAAAATTTAAGCTAAGACTTAAGTCGAGTGAAATAAGAGACAATGTCTGTTTGATCATAACGCTTCGAGCACTTAATTGTTAAGTGTGTAGCGGTCAGAACGAGAAAAAAGAAAACAAATTACGTAATTACCTTTTCTATCCTTTGTGGGCAATCCTTATGTTGATCCCACTTCTGAGATAAAACGATTAAATTCAAACAAGGCACCTTAGTTTTAGATTTTTATTCTAATCTCCAACAGTTCGTACAATTGTATCATTTTTCTAATCAACTCACGTGCTTCTTTAGGAAGATTCATTAACTGAAGCAGTGTTCATTATAGCGGAGACATAGTAGGGATTGTTTTTGATTTGTCTCCCGCCTATTTTCTATCGTCGTGTGCAGTATTGCCATACTAATAAATGTAATATTGTTATAATACAGTCTGTTCTATGTTTGATTAAAGTACGTAGTTTATTATTAAATTGTTGTGGTAATTACAGTTACAGTACAATTAGAGTGGTGGTAATTACATTTCTTTGACATACCTATATTAATTCTTGCTGCAGTACTATAGGAAACTTAAGGTGTCGTACCTAGGTACATGGTAAAAGTGAATGTTTAATATACGCTTAGACTCATATTTGAATTTTGCATTAGAAATAAAATCTGACGTGTGAAGCAGAGCGGCTGTTGCCTAAACGTATCTCATTCCACTAACAGTGAACCTATTATGTAAATAATAAATTAATATCGGATTACTCCGTCAATTGCCAACTTGTAATATAACTTTTGATGAATATGTGCAAAAAACGGTATCATATGTAATCCTGTATGATGGTAGGATAAAAGCAAATAATAATAATGTAATGGTTCAACCATTAAATCGATAGAAATGTGTGAGACAGTGTTTTTACTGCTGATTAACATACTTTTCATCTAAGAAATAGTTACTATAGAATGTATAATCAAGTGTTGATTAAATTGACTGGTTACTTAGCGTGGGTTATGTTATTTGTCTCAAGAAGTGAAACCAAGTTCCTTTTTTAACCGACTTCAAAAAAGGAGGAGGTTCTCAATTCGACTGTACCTATGTCTTTTTTGTATGTATGTTACGCGATAAGTCCACCATTTGTGAACCGATTTTGATGATTCTTTTTTTGTTGGAAACAGGGTACCAAGTGGTCTCATTTAAATTGGAAGAAAATATTCGACCTCTAAGGGTGGTAAACTAGAGGATTAATGACTTTTGAGGTCGGTTTTTTTTAGTACAGTGTACTGATGTTTGGTTATTATTCCAAATCTTGTAATAAATGAAACCCCGGCAATTTAGGTTAATCTCAATATTTCAAATCTTTATTTTGGACAATATATCCATACAGTATTAGTAAGAAAAACCTTACAAACTTTATTAATATAAAGCCATCTAAACATTGACATGTACCCATACCCATTGATACAATATGGGCCCGTTGTTCCTCTAGGCCCGTGTTTGAAGAAGGCCCTTGGCGCTGCCACGAAATGGCGCTAAAGCCGTCCACGCGCACCTCTATCAAAAATCAAAATCAAAATAATCTTTATTTCATAGGTAAGCATTATTACACTTGAAATCGTCACAATGGTTAAACTCTACCGCTCATTCGTAAGGCAGATTCCCCTGAGAAGAATGAGCAAGAAACTCTAGGGGTTGCTCTTTGTAAATAACATTTACAATATTTTTTTATTTGAAACATCAGATTGAGACTACCTCCATGAGCTAAACGGGTTACTACCACGGATTTTTGTCATCCAAGTACGCAGAAGTTGTATAATAACCTTTAGTATAAAGTTTTTGTTTCACTATAGTTTTAAACCTCGTGAAAGGCAAATTTTGTATATCAACCGGAATCTTGTTATAGAAGCGTATACATTGCCCCTTAAATGATTGTTTGACTTTGTGAAGACGACTATCAAGAAAAGCTAGTTTATTTTTATTCCTCGTATTAATGTTATGTCTGTCACTATTTTTCATAAAGAAATTACTATTCCTTTTAACATAAATTATATTTTCATAAATGTATTGTGAGGCTAGTGTAAGAATGTTAATTTCCTTAAACTTATCTCTCAAAGATACTTTGGGGCCCAGATTGTAAATTGCCCTAACTGCACGTTTCTGCAGGACAAAGATTCTATTGATATCGGCGGCATTACCCCAAAGCAAAATGCCGTATGTCATTAGACTGTGAAAGTAGCTGAAGTAAACCAATCTAGCGGTTTCGACGTCTGAAAGTTTCCTTATTTTTTTAATCGCGTACACTGCAGAGCTGAGCCGTTTTGACAACTTACTTATATGGGGACCCCATTGCAATTTAGCATCTAACGTTATACCTAGAAATACAACTGTATCCACAAGATTCAATTTTTCGTTTCTAACTACAATGTTTGTAACCGTCTCTCTAACATTGGGTAATGTAAATTTCACACAATTTGTTTTTTTCTCATTAAGAAGTAGGTTATTAACAGCAAACCAATCAACTACTTTAGATATAGCATTGTTCACATCGTCATAGGAACATTGGTGCCTTTTAACTTTAAATAATAAGGAAGTATCATCAGCAAACAATACTATCTCATGTTTTATACCCTCCATAAGGCTAGGTAAATCATTAATATAAACTAAAAACAAAAATGGGCCTAGAATTGAACCTTGAGGGACACCCATGCTAATTACAGACCCTGACGATCTCGTACCGTTAACATCGACCCTCTGTACCCTACCACGCAAATACGATTTAAGAAGGTCGAGATCACGTCCCGCCACACCATAATGGCGAAGTTTCCTGTAAACATTCTCGTAGCGTTAACGCCCAGCGAAAGTTTCCGCGCGGCGACCGCTCAGTTTCCGCGTTTTCACTTGCATTAATGGCGAATCTGAATTATTTTTATTACGCAGAAACATATAAACCCCTCGGAATAATATAACCATACAATCACCGTAAAAACGTCGTACGGTAGCGGCGCGGTCGCCGCGTGGCCGCCGCGTAGGCCAAAGACAAGTCAGACTCGTACGCACCCGGGGCGCTCTTTTAAGTTAAAACGTAAAAGCTAAATAAACAGAGCGTATTTTGCAACGACAGTTATATGCACGCGTTCGCTGAGCGGCGGCCACGAGGTCTCCGCGTGGTGTGAGAGGTGTGAAATCCGTGTCGAATAAACGCGCCCTTACAGTAACGCAACAACCGCAACAACATTCTGAGACCGTCATTATACTGCACTGAAGCGCAGGGCGCGATCCGCTTTCTGTGTATATATACTTGACCCACAAAATGCACGTGCAAAAGATTGACAAAATACTTTAAAAAAACGTGAGCTTTACATTTCTAGTACAGCGTGCAAATTGCGGGCCAGCATGTTGCATCTTACGGCCAACGCCCTGCGGTCCCTGTCAATGTCCATGTCGTCAGACAGACTCACCGTCACCCAGTGCCCTAAGTACTTGCAATGCGAAACTCTACGTAGTGGCATACCGCATAGGTTGACTGGTTGCATTTCTCTGGAGCATTTACAGCGGCCCTCAAAAATTAACAACTTGCTTTTGTTCACACTGTAACTTAGGCTATGAGTTTATGCATACTCGTCTTAAATGTTCAGCAGCCTTCTTAAGGCACTGACAGATGGGCACAGCAGCACCATGTCATTAGCATAGCTAATATTATTAACTATTGTTCCATTAATCAAACAGCCAGCCAACCATCACCTATCAGTTTTTTACATATATGTTGCTGAAACTAGTGTGACTGATCATGAAACTGTCATATTGTTCCTGAAATTACAGCGAAATATTTACTACTTGAAGACCCACTCTCCAATATTGACTATAACGGGCTAGTCATCAGTTTAAATAATATAGATTTTAAATCGTTGTTTGACTCAAAAGATGTAAACTTCGCCACTGATTTTCTAATCTTCTCTATAACTCAGACTGTAACGTTTAACACCAAATTAGTGGCCTTTCCAAAGCGTAAAAGGGTCTTAAAACCTTGTATCACACCAGACATGTTGACTCTTCGTCGACGACGCCTACGTGTGGCAGAAACAGGAGGACTGCGAGGTAGAGCCTTAAAAGTAATACAGTTTCTAGACCCAGTGTCGGCACTGTCTATAGTACCGACTTTGGCGTTGTCGATAAGTACACCTATGCCGTCTTGTACGCCAGGCTCAGGTTCTACAACCACTACAATTGGTGCCGACGACGAATTGCTCAGTGACGATTCCTGGAAAAAAATTAAAATAATTAAAATGTTTCCTACAGAATTGTATACTTTTATGGATCACAAATAATATTGTTTTATTATACCACAGATTGGTGCTGATTGCCAACTTGGTCATGTTCTGCGCTTGTTTGATCCACCATCTACAAGAACAATCGTAATCTATCAATAACTCTATATCATAACTATAATTCTGTGTAAAGAAAACAAACAAGTTAATGATTTACAAACATGTTCAAATGCTGGCGCAAGTGTGGACCCATTTGAACGGCGGTAATCCACGACCAAAATCGTTTCCTACAATGCGTAGGAACGTACGTTCTACTTCGGAGACGACAGGTTCGTGTGATGGACCACCTCCTGTTTGACGCCGACAATATTCAATGCTGGCTACCTTTCTTTTGAGTTTGGCCTTATAGTCCACCCAATCCTGAAACAATACAAATTAATTAATCATTACAAAAAGCTTGAAATAGTCATTTATTTAAACTCATTACTTTTACCGTCGACCACTGTTTCCAGTTTTTCATAGGCCCTTCACCCATACTATTTAAAATTTCGGCGACATTCTGCCACATAAAAAGTCGCATAAAGCTTCTAGTTGACCGTAGGTCACATGACGCCGTATTCCGGAAGAATGCCCTTCCTCACAATTACAACTTGAATGTGAAAAGTTTATTGAATTTTATACCATTATCCCACCAAATTAGGATACTTACACCATAATTTTAACACTCCACCAGCATCAAATAGCACAAGAAAACAATTTGATTGACAACAAGATCGTGAAATAACTTTTAGTTCGCGCGAAATTTGATTTTAGCGCAAAAATGCAAAAATCTACGAATACAAGATACGTTCTAATTATGTCATCAAATTACAGACGTACCTCACTCATTTCAATGATAATGACTAGACATGACATGTAATTTTGTCTTACGACAAATTGTAAAGTATTATTGCAAAGTTGCCGGTATTACAAAACAACGTAATAAATATAATCAATAATAAAATTAATAAAAATATATAATCATTCTCATTTTGAACACAATCGGTTAATACTGCTTGAACGCTCCCAGGATAGCACATCTGTCTATTTCTTTCTTATGATTTAGTATGTAGTTCCACCTCGCTCTTGTTTTATATGTCAGCTAGCCAGGCAGAGACAATAATTAACGTTTAAAAAGTAAAACTCATCATTCTGCCATGCCATTCCCGTTCAACTTTGTGTATGTGATATGAATTTAAGCCATTCAGTTTTACCATGTCAAGTGAATTGCAAAGAACTTGGTTGGCTGGCTTATAAGCTCATAGTAGGGCCCCTGGTAATCCATAACACATGTTTTTTTTTTACCTCGTTTGGACACCAGTTTCCCATTTTAGCATTGTCTAAATCTATATCTGTATAAACTGCCATTGTTATATTTGTAAGCTATTAGGTGAAATAAATAAATTCTATTCTAAAAGTTTATTCATGTACAGATTGAAAAGGCGAGGAGATGTTAACCCTCCTGTCGAACCCCGTATCTCAATCTAAATAAGCTCGAGAGCGAATCCTGGTATTTCACCTGGTTGATTTGGTTGCCATATCCAGGGCTGGGCAAAATACATGCTACATCTTAATTGAAATACAAATT
>NW_020653200.1:7194678-7255703 GCF_003589595.1 Hyposmocoma kahamanoa
GAACCTATTGCAATAAAACGGCAATTTCATACTTTAACCCCTAATACCTTGAAAAGGATACACATATTGCACTTTTTTAAAAATTGTGTCCGCCATCTTGGATTTAGAAATAAGTACCTACTATATTCGTAATGAGCACCCCCATATACCCCATAAACGATACCCAGAATCAAAATCAAAATAATCTTTATTTCATAGGTAAGCATTATTACACTAGAAATCGTCACATTGGCTAAACTCTACCGCTCATTCGTAAGGCAGATTCCCCCGAGAAGTATGAGCAAGAAACTCTGGGGGTTGCTCTTTGTAAACAACATTTGTACGCATTTAACTTGCAGAAATGGAGGTCAAATGCACACTTACATTAGAATTAAAAAAAATCTGCAGCCATCGCGATATTGCCTATTCTCAAAATATTACGTAATATAATTATTTTGAAACAGAATAGCAAAATCGGGAGAAAGAAATCCGTTACTTTGCAACATTTTCGTGTCTTGTTGCAACGAAATTAATTTTCGGATTTAGTGAATATTTATATAAAAATACAAGTTGAAACGCGTTACTTCCTTGTGGAATGTGATGTTAGTGTCTATTTGATGTTTGCCTGTTCTATTTTTACACCCATTTGCCGCACATTTCGTCATTTTTAGCAAAAATTTTGGAGCTGTTTGCGGTGCAATTTGACCTTGAGCACTGACAGCCCGCCGGTCGTGTAGGGTCTGGGAAGCCTCTAACTTGCCTCACTTGGCGTGTGCGGGCTAGGTTTCTATGCGTTATTATTCTAAGTGTATATGATGCATTTAGACGTCGAAAACATAAACATTTTATTGTCTTTGTTTAACTACTGCGTGCCGTAGTAAGCCAAAAGAAATAGAACTACACTGGTTTATGTCAAACACGGGAATCGAAAATACGTATCGTATCTTAAATGCCAACTGTCCTCATTTTGCCATTTTTGTGGTACCCTTTGATAACCGTTTCCGGTTGTCAAAGGGAAGTACATGAAATGTCAAAACCAATGTTTGGCCAAATGTTTTAGTGAATTATTCGCGTGAATTCTAATGAAATGGACAAAAATATTGACAGTGAGAACAATTAAATATTGATAAAAATGCGTCGCTGCAACATTAGGGGGCGCGGCAGTAGAAAAAGCAGAAATCAACTGAATGTTACATTACACCGGCATGTGTTATTTTTCTGCCTATAAATCATACAATAGCCCAAATATCTCATGTAATTAGACTCATTTAAGTAGTTTATTCATATGTCTTGCCGAATTTTGCTTTGGTTACTTTAGATTGGCTGTTTGTTAGTATATTTTGATGATTGTTGATAACGATTATTTTGAGATAGTGTTGTTCTTGTAAGCAGACATATTATCGATATTCTGTTATTAAAACAATCCATTACGAGGTTTTTATTAATTAGTTGTTATTATTTTTAAAGTTTACCTACAAATGAAAAATAAAGAAAGAATGGCTGGAAATTATAGGACTGTCGAACATAAACATTGTATCAAATACCATCTTCGTTTGTTTGCTCCATTTTGAAGAGTCAAATTGTAATAGAACTTTGAATGTAACTAGGTTACATGGTAATGTAATTCCATCGTTACATTTATTGGTAAATAACTTTATATGCAATTTTGATTAAAATGGCTCATTGCTTGCCTAGTACTAATCATACTTTGATTACAGTAAACTATACAAATTTGCCAACGTAAGAAACAGTTTCAACATTCAGGCCATATATTTGAATGTCGATATTGACTTATCTTTGATTATGATACAACACTAAATGCGCCATATGTGTGGTACAATTGGTTTAGATAAGTACGTTTATTCCGTAGATAGGGCAGCTCCTTTCTTTTTTTTTTCCATCCTATAAGTGTTGAATCTAGGTAAGTATCATCGCATCTTACTTTCACCACTGTACACAATTCTACGAGAGCCATTATGAAGACCTACAGTTTTGAGTTCTTGCGACTTTCATAGTTAGGTACATTGTATATAAATTATTTATAATGTTACTGTACTAGGTATACTTATACCCTTAGAATAATAACGCATAGAATGATAGTTTCATATCAATCAAACTGTCACAAGTGAGGCAAAAATCAAATTCATGTAGGCTAGTTTTAGTAGTAGGTTATTTTTCGGTTTTAGTGAATATTTATATAAAAATACAAGTTGGAACGCGTTACTTCCTTGTGGAATGTGATGTTACTATCTATTTTATATTTGTCTGACGTATTTTTACACTCATTTACCGCACATTTCGTCATTTTTAGCTAAAATTTTTGAGCTGTTCGCGGTGCAAGTTGACCTTGAGCACTGACGGCCCACCCGCTCGTGTAGGCCCTTTGGAAGCGCTTCAATTTGCGTTATTTAGCGTGTGCAGACTAGGTTTCTATGCGTTATTATTCTAAGCTTATACCCATATCTAGAACTGGGTCATTAAAAAATTTCATTTCGAAAAATTCATATTTTACTGCTTGGCGGCATAAATAGGCAAGGTGGCAGCACCATCGGCGGAATAGGAACTTGAAGCCATAACTCACACTAAAGAGATGGCATTGACAGCAAAAACTATAATATGTTGCTAGAAGTACGAATACTTGAGGGTATGTTATTTTTATTTGGAGTAGGCGTACAAAAACGGGATTTTTCAAAATTCAACGCCTTAGAGGTGAAAAAGGGTAAAAATTTTTGCACGAAAAATCGTATTACAAAGATGAAACTTTTCATAAATATTCTACAATAAAAATGGCAATAAAATTATATGACATTTTTTCTAAACTACCCTTGGATAGCGGTGAATTGGGATATTCAAGTTCGTATGTAAACTTTTTAACGCGTGGTGCGATTTACTTAAAACTTGGTTTTTAAGAAATAATAATAAAAAAAAAATGAAAACTTAGAGGTACGTTAGGGTATCGAAGTATTTTTACAAAACCTTTGCTATAGAAGCTAGTATTCCTTATATTTGCAACCTTGAATACTTTTCATTAACGTTTTAGTACGTAGAAAATAATGCATTTAAAAATGTTTATAAGGCCGAAGTCCAGGGCAATAGCTAATAGTAAACATATGTATATAAGAAAATTAGAACTACATTTTGACACAAATTGTCTATATATTTTTTATCTTTTTTGTTTGTCATTATTCTAATTTGGGCACGATATTATATACGTCTGTCCTGGCGTCATCAATTAATCTGAAATAACTTAAAAAAACACGTTAAAATAATTAAGTGCTTTAAATTTGTGCTTAGTACCTTGTAAAAGTGGTAAGTAATTAATTGTAAACACTTGAGATGTACGTACGCTCAGGGTGGGGCGATACAATCACAGAATGTAGAACAATTGGTTTATACACTTCTATACGATACAGGTTTATACGCTGAAATTATTTAGTTTTATGGAATAAAATTAATTGTTGTCTAATTTAAAAAAATAGATGTGTTATATTTGTAACGGTAAAAATTGACGATTTTCTAGGCCTGAGTAGTGTTGGGTCTTGGAAAAATTTCCATTTTCTTCAAAGCATATTTTTCAGAAGAATAAATGTTTTCCAATATTTTTTTCAGTTTTTCCATATTTGATGTTGACACCTGTCAAAAGTGGAAGTTACTGAACGAAAACGATGCAGCCAACAAATAGTGGTTGTGTGGTTGTTGGAGGTTTTTTCGATGTTACGAAATCATTTTATATGTCGTTTTTCTTTAGATGGCTTTTTGCTGTAGGTACAAGTTTATCTTTATAATTCACGCTAAATAAAACTTTAACATAATACTTCATATTTCTAAACGTAGAATACAATATGAGCCTTCCAAATTTTACTTTCCCGGAAAAAATTCCACTATTTTCAATTTTTCGGAAAATTACTCAACAGTAGGCAAATTTGCAGTCATTGAAAAGTAACTACCGCATTTGCTCTAAGATTTTTATTTAGTAATTAATTGTATATTTATAAGGCTTAAATAAAAATCTTAACGAAAACGCGCCAATTAAGTTTACATATTTGAAAACTTACATTAAGGCTTCAGGTCAAATATACATGCTCGGTCGACGTGCAGTAGGAATTCAGTTAAGGGTTTAAGGGCACCGAACTTGTAATACTTCAAGTGTTCTTGCCAAGCTAAACTTGCTTTAGATACTTGTTGGAAAAGAATAAGTATCTCACCTAATTATAGGTACCAAGCTATAAGTTGTGAATAGGAAAGTACAAATTTTAATTGAAATGAAAATTTTTGTTAATCTTAAAACAAGGATTATGAGTGATTTTAATTTTCAGTACGGTATTGGGTACCATCTCTATTACAAATCGTCGTATAGGTAATGAAATTCCTAAGAACGGTGTGTTATAGTAAATTGTGTATTAAGGGCGGTAAATAAGAAATTGTTAACAAGAGTTTGCTACAAGGCAGAAGCTGAAGCTTTTTTCTTGTATCGCTTCACTTCACAACATTTACGGATTTTGTAAATGTCAGGTTTTTTGTTTTTGATTTTAGACAGATTGCTAGTTATTATTTCACAGGCAATAACAACTTGAACTAAAATGTTATAAATGGCACAGATGTATGCAGTCACATTGTACTTATGAGATATAAAATTTAAAAAAATCCAAATTCTAAAAATAGTGCAGAATTTGGATTCACAAAATAAATGTAGTAAAGTTTATGTAGTTAAATTGCAAATGTTTAGTTTTTTTCTATTCTTACTTGAAGCTTATGCGAAATACATTCAGCATAACACTGTTTGCTTAATCTTGGCGTATAAGAGAAGTACCAACAGTGTAAATAAAATAAAAAATCTTTTACCGCCCTAGGACAGTGGGCATAATTTAGGACATTAGGTACTATCGAATTTGCCTGCATTTGTTATGACACTGTTTACGAGCAAGGGTGATGAAAAAGAGTTTTCAAGAGAGCGGCGATAGTTCAGTGGGAAAAGGGTTGTTTCTCAATTTAGGGGTTGATGACGGTTCGGTTCCAATTTAATGTCTAAATAGACATCTTTTTGTAAATGTTAAATGGCAATATTTCTCGGTAATGATAAGGTTCATTATCCAAGGGAAACATGCGAAGTCTCCAACATGCACAGTGCTAGTGCGGCGGACCTTTTCCTTAGAGGAGATCAGTGCCCAGAAGTAGGCCTTACACTAAGTTTACATAATTTACAACGAGAAATTTTGAAAGATTTGTTATGGGTTACTACACATATGAATAGAAATACAATCTTGTTACTTATGGTGGGCAGTACACAAAACGTTCGAATAGACAGACTTTTGAGACAAGATGTAATGTGTATTACTTAACTATTAAAGTATTTGAAACATCGCAAAATCTTAGGTGGTAAGTTATAGTAAGTAGTATTACAGAAACGTTCACTAATCGTGTAAAAATCGGAATTACACGACTACATGGTTTGTGAGTATTATTTGTTAATTTGTACTTTGGTAGATGTTGCTTTAGGAAAATGTTACTTTCGAGAAGAAAATTAGGGAGGTAGGCGCGAATCTCGCCAAATTTCGAAGCGATTGCAAAGCGGCTCCTCCTTGTCGCGCCATTGGCGATGGGCGGCGCAGCTCCGCCAATAGGGCCGCGTCGCGCCCCACTCATTTCTGTTCTCTGTTACAAAGGTTACGTTTTCCCTGATAGAGAAAATCGTTCCAGTTTTCTACAATTATGCTACCCAATATGTTATTTCTATTTCCAAATACACATAACGCGTGCGACTTTTATTAACACTCGTAACAGCTAACAGTTGGATATAGTTGATATTTGCGGCTACTCTATAATTGGACTCTCCAATAAGCAGTTTTTTTTTCCAAAAAGCAGATTTAAGTGTGACCACTGGCCATTGAAGTTTACCGTCTACACGGTGCTAGACTCTGGTAGAGTGGTCGCTGCGGTGCCGGTGGCTGTGCTCGAGTTCGAGTCATTAGTCAGTCGGAAGCCCGGCACTGAGACGCGTGACTCGCTGCGCGGCCCGCTACATGCGTCAACTGTGCGACACGAAACCACGGCCGCCCGCCCAGCGCGCGCCGCACGCGCATTTAAAAATAAAATTTTAAAACAAAACATTTACACGCTTTGTTTAAAAAAGGACTAATGTGATTTCTTTAGCGAAAACAAACTTGAACTTGAAAATTTAACTGTAAAGTGAATATTGACGTTAAAGTGATTTTCTTCGAGAATGCGTAAACACAATTCCAGATTTCAGAAAAAGCGGATCTAAAGACTGGAGCAGAGGAAGCTTCAGAGCTGAAATATTTTAAAAAGTGGGTGAGTAGTAGGATTAGCGGTTACACGTCTTAGGTAATAATTGAGCGATTAGGTGTAAACGAGCCCGTTAAAATGTTTTATGTGCTACTAAAGTGAGATTATGGCCTGTAAAAGTCGTTTTCGGCAAAACAAACCGTCTACAGGTTGTTCAACTAATGGAAATTTTTAATAGAAATGTAATTAAATAAGTTAATTTTTTATTTAAGCTGGTCGTGAAATTTATAACTTACCATTCTAAAAATATTATAAGTAGGTAACTAGAAACACCTATTAAAACAGAAATAATTTTTCAATAGGTGTGCACTTTAATTACTTTAGTAGACAATTATTTGTTTCTTGTGGCTTTCTTAATATTTTAACAGGTCTCTCGTAACCGTAACATTAATAAATAAAAAGTAGGTGCTATTTACAAACACATAATAACTTAATAAAAATAATCACAAGTTGGATGATTAATAAAAAATTTGATTTGCGGTTATTTGGGCTTGATTCCGCTGTGACTTAACATTAGGCCTTCTTTCCGAACAGCTTCATAACGTGATGGCAGTCGGTCGCCGGCTACCTGAAAGTTCGCGCAGCAGTGCTGGAATGGAAATTGCCGGAAGGAAAAATGACTACGGGACGCACAGATACAACGGTAATTTGACTGGAGTCCAACAGGACTAAAAATACATCTTCATATTCAATCTTTTTAGAGAACATGTCGTGAGGCTACAATTCATCAATTCGTCATTTGTAATCGGAACTTAATCGTGTATAAAACATATTTAATTATCTCGACGTTTCGGACGTGTTGCAACGTCCATGGTCTCGATTAGGACCAAACCACTGGATTGAGCTTTATAATCCCAAGATTCTTCCTATAGAACGTCATTACTACAGCACAGTTGTACGTGAAGCTGTTGAAATGAAAAACATCGTAATTTTAACAAAAAAGATGATTTTAAGCTGCCATCGTCGTGGGATCCACTCATAACTAAAATGACATCAAGATATGACTGACAACAAATGACTTCAATACTTGTATTGCCCAACAAGTCGCCGAATATCGTGAGCAATGTGTGTCGGTTTAGTAACAAGCCTAGTGCACACCATAATGAAGACCAAGTGCCGGTAGTTAGAAAAACTCACACGGCTAGAAGATGCTGACACACGCCTGTTTAGTCCCTTCGAGACCATGAACGTTGCGCTACGTCCGGAACGTCAAGGTACATAATAAAGTATGTTTCATATACGATTATCTAAGTCTCGATTTAAAATGAAATAATATGTGAAAATCGTGAAAGTTTCAATCAATGTACAATTCATCGAAAAAAATCACTTATTGGTGATCAAACAGATTGTATCGACATCGATAATCGACTGAGGGAAACAACTGCGTTGCAAGGTGCGTTTTTATTGTCTGCAGTGGCTGGGAGCGCAGATGGTGCGAGCCTCGATGGAGGCTGCGACGAGGACGTCACCCAGCTGACCACTCCAGACCTTCATTCAGAAACTTTCGACATGAACGATCTGTCCTCAAACGCTTATGCAGTGGATGCGCGAAGAATGCAGTTATACTCACATGTCCATCCTACGGTGAGTCAGCCTTTGTTCTATTTTTTTTCCTTTGTACTTTATGTAAGTCTTCGTGTAAATTGGCCGAGATGGAAAATTCTCTGTATCCAAGTGCAGATTAGGCGATGAATACAGCAAGTTTTAGTTTTACAATGGTAATATTCTAGGTATTTTTCCTAGAGCAATGATTCTATGTAGGCGTTTCTTAGCGACAAAATGTGATAATTCTGAAAAGAAATCGGTTCGATATTTTCTATTTTAGTTCTTCAAGATTTCTCCATGATCGTTTTTATAATTAAAATTACGGCAGGTGAATAAAGAGTGAAAATGTTATTTACTTAATGTACGTTGGATGTTGCTGTAGATATTAGTAAAGTAAGAGTACCAAAACTTTAGGGAGTGGTCCTTCCTACCCATTGTACTTTTGTTATAATAACATAATAAGAAAATTTATTATAATGTACAAATAGTTTTATAATTATTTTCTTATTTTATTCTTAGAAATTGAAACAAAATTATCTTATCTTATATTCTATACAAAGTTAATTTTTTGGTGATACAAAAGTTACAAGATGTTTGTTGTAGCAATAAATAGTTACCAAGATTAAAACTAAATCGGTTTTTTTAAACTCGAGTTGATGGCACAACATTGCATTGTATCCGATCTTTCATTTAGGAAATGTCTGTCGGGATCAGAATTGAACCTCGTTTAGGGAAATTGTTTTGCTTTTTCTTTGCGGAGCGTTAATGTTTGTATGGGTAAATTGGTTAGTTAGCTCATTCACCTTAAACTTAGTGAGAGTTCTTTTCAATGTAACTAATTATACTCGATATTGTTAGTTTTAAAACCATAATATAAGTAGCTCGATTTTGACCCTCAAAATTTGCTTACTTTGCAAGAGACGCGATACGCCTGTGACATTAACCATTGTAACATGCCAGAGATTTTATGGTTTGTGATCGAGTTTACCAATATTTGTCGCAAAAACACACAGTGGAGAATTAACAATATAATGCGGGTCTTGCTAATTATTTTCGAATGAAATCCTTAATAAAGTAAAGCAATGAAAATTGCTTCAAAATATTTCCTGTGTTAACCCTAAACACAACGTTGGGTCCACGTTATAACTATTTGGTCTGAAGGGGTACTAAACTTACTAAACTTCAAGTAAACCATTGCCTGCAAAACTTTCGACACAAATTAAAAATCATATGCCTATCGAATAAAATATGGCCAAAGAGCATTAAATATAAACAATAAGACCGTAAACAATAAAAATATGAAGTTGAAACGTTGAAATGTGGTGCAATGTGCGAAAAATAAGAATAATTTAAAGGTGTTGGAGTTGGGTTTCTATAGCAAGTGCCCATTCGACTCGCTGGGCAACGCGGGTGCCAGTTCACGTGAGAGCAAATTTATTTCCTCCCGCTGATTTACGCCTGGTATCGTAAAATAAGTGAACTTCTTTGTACGGCTTTAAAAACTATTTTTGACCCTCTGATTGCTCTGTATAGGTTTTAAATGAAAACCGTAGAATGATATTGATAAAAAAAAGTTTAATAATCAAGTGGGAAAAATAACAAGGAAGCCTAATTAAGAGACGTTTATTCATAGAATATGTTGAACCGTTGCGCAGTTTATTTGTAAATAAATAATGTTTTCTTGCGTGAAAAATTAATTACTATCGTAATAGCCAGTGGCCATCATGCATGACGTTTGTCCATAAGGCTATAACATACTATCAAGCTGTGCTCTCTTATCATCTTCGTCACTATTTGTTACATCACCGACCTTGTTTATTTGACTTCTTCTTGCCTGCGATTATATTACATCTTGGAAATATACGAGTACGAAACCTTAAATTTTACTAAGTGTATTAATATTAGCGCCTTCTTCGACCTAATAATAAAAGAAATGCTAAAAGAAAATAATAATTATTATATGGACCTCTGCAGCAATATTTTTCTTACAGCACCATGAAAGTATTGTGTATAATGTATGTAATTAAACAACATCATATTTGATTTCCTTATTTATATGACTTACCCACAGAGTAAATGTATACAATTTGATTTTGAGTTTTTCGTGGTTATTTACTGAATGATTATCTATAATTACAGGTTTGTTACCGAGGTTTGTTTTTTTATTTTTCTCATATTTCGGAACAGTTACACGCGGCATGTTCACGGGTTGACTGATTTATTTATTCAACCCGTGATAATGGAGCGTGTAAACTTTGCGAAATATCTCGAAAAGCTTTGACTCTCATTTATAGTGTCTAAATCATATATTATGTGCATGCTTGATCGCAGGAAAGCATATAGTTCACCACACCATAGCACGATATTCAAACATAAATATTTTCGATGCTATTATTTAAATATAATATGATATATTCATGAAAATTAAAGTAGGTAAATCTCGGAATCATGAGTGTTATCATGCGACCCTGACACAAGTTCATCGCGAAGTGAACAACAGATTGTCAATAAGATACGTTATTTAGTAGGCATTTAAAAAAAATATTTTAACGATTATCATTTTAGTTTTTATTTCGCTATAAGGATTTTTTCAGTAATACTATGATTTTTTGTGATGTAAATAAAGAAAACTGAGTATTTAAGATATTTCTACTCTTAAAACTAAAACGTTTAAATTTTATATTATATATATATATATATTTTTTTTTAAAGTCCTTTCAACAAAATATAAGATATAGAAGTATTACCGTGTCATGTCGCGAAATATTCGAGCGTGAATTATACATTTTATGGAAAACAATCGTTTGCAAAAGCCATCAAAGCAAAACGTTTCATCAATGAAACTTGAACGACATTCTTTGTTCTGAGAATGTCCATCAAGGCCCTAAGATTGATAAAATATTGCTGGCAGTGGAGTACTTTTCACAAGTCGTGCTTCAGTTGCATAATGGGCGCATGCGTTGGACGATGACGTCCGTCCAGCTGCCTGTAGTCGGCACGCGGCGGCGCGAATGACTCCGTTGTAATTCGACCGGGGCGCTGTGACAAATGTGAAAAGTATTGCGATTTTTAAGTGCGCCTGCGACCCCGCTGCCGGTCGTACTCGCCTCTACGCTGTCGAACTCACGTCAAATAAGCGAATAAAACTATAACTGCGATGTTTACTTGCTGTTGATCAGCCTAAAATTTATTTAAAACTGTCGTATATACAACATGTTCCCTTTACACACTGTTATACTGGTTGCAATCCTACGATTTAGTTTTTTATTTACTTACAGGTACTTCACTAAGTACTTGGAGCCTCACTCACATAATACCAATGTCGCAACATTTGACCTCAATCAAAATTAAATGTAATGTAAATCAATAAGTAAATCATGCCAATGTTAACTGTGACGAAACACAAAGATTGTTCGAGTTAGGTACGTGACGAGTAGATAGAAACCCTTAGGTCTGCAAGTTATAAAGAAATTATATTCCTTAGTAATGAAACTGCATATGTTACTCGTAAGCAAGTTTTCATATCTATTAGATTCTTCTTCTACTGCCCCAATATATTGGCATTGACCTTTTTAAAGTTCTGCTGATTTATCAAAAAATATACCGGATACATTTTTTATACATGACTTATTCGCAAATCTATATTTATGTCTAGGTATAATACTTATTAAAAGCGAAGCACTCGTACCTACCTAATCACCTACCTACCTACCTAATCACCCACCTTACTTAATTAAAATATTAAAATTGAGATGTGAAGCCTTTTGAAAAACCTTTTCTACATAAATAGGTCGGTATATGTGTTTTTGGTAGGGTTATTAAAACAATCGTTGTATTTTTACACTCGTCACCTGCGCAGTCGCCATTAAATTAAGCCTTTTATTTTGCTTTCGTAAAACTGAGCGTCTGTCAAGGCGCTAATAATTCTTAGTTTGACGAACTTGACCTATTTAAAAGGTTTAATAAACGCATTTATTACTTATGAATTAAAAAATTAAGCAGAATGTAATGAAGAATTCAGCATGTTTCTTTCGTTATTTTGGTAGAGTTATATAAGTAAGGTATTCAAAACAAATCTTTAATTTAATAAATACCGTCATGGAAAATCTGAGAAATACTACCTTGCAAAATTTAATACAGGTACAGGGCAAGCGCACGTGTTATATGTACCTAGATATAGGTAGCCACTCCGCATTTGTGCAACGTTCATAAAGTGCTCGTGGGTGGCCCTCTAGTACTTTTTTACATGTGTACACTTAAACTCGAGCGTCAACTTCCATTTGAGACCTACTCCAACTAAAAATCGATCTTAAAACAAGGTTAGGAAAGGGCTAAATAAGCAGACACATTGAAAAAGTAGCTTATCGGAAATATTGTTAAGTTACACAGCTAATTCGGTCGAGTACAACGCACAATAGGCTTATTTCACGAGCCGATGGACTTTGTTGCATTTTTATTATTTGATTTCAGTTGTATCCAACGTTCATAACAGATAGAATAGGACCCTAAGACGTATTACTGCAATTATCAATACCACCACCGCAACATGGAAAAATAAACTAATCACAAGCCAAAACAAAACGTTAATGGATAGCATATACACTGCAAAATAGTCTTTATGAGATGATAAAGAAAATCTCTGTGATTAAAGTCTCCTTTGGCGGTAAAAGTCAACATAAAAAACAAACAAGTAATTTGTCCTTTGACATTTCGCTTCTAGAAAAATGACAAAGAACAATAGTGAAAAAGAAATCGTCGATTGTATTGATGGAGCTTAGACGCTTTAAAAAAGAAGAATGGTGAAAAACAAGAAATATGAAAATTATTTGCATATTGATGACGATGATTTGCGTATTTAAATAATAGTTATTTGGTTGGAAAGTGGTTCAGTAGTGCCGCTGTCGTGTCTCGTGTCCGAGAATTTTTTAGGAATTAACACTATTTGGTGTTACATAAATAGTGATTTATCTGCAAATCGATGTTCAGCGTTTGGTAGTCTTTTTTAAACTTAAATCCGGTGTCGCACTTGTTATAAATTATGCAACAAAATTTTGGCAAGTGTGGCGCTTACACATGGTCGTTTTTCTGCTACAATGGATTTTCTCATAATATTTTGAGTTACGTACACTTGTTAAGTAACTACCACGTAGTTGCAGAGTTTTTTGAGTTTATTAGGTTTCGATTTGTTCTGTGAGCAACGAGATTGCTTTTTTGCTATTTGTGGGTGTTTTGGGCGAACGTAATATTTACCTTTGATTGTTGTATCTGTTTTGAAAAAAATAATGATTTGTCCACTTTTTTGTCTAAATATGCAGCAATACATCGCACATGAAACCAAATTTGATCTTAACTCGAAATCGTGGAATTGAGAAAAATACTTAATGGATCTCAATGCGAATAAGTGATTATTTTTATTTATACGTAATAAGTACTTAATTATCCATATTATATAAACGAGATTATATAATTATATTGGTTTCATTCAGTATTTTGTTTATTATTTTCAAATCGTGTTTTTTCAATTCCTCAATTTAGACTTATGACAGTATTTGGCTTCGGCTTCGTGTGTGACGTGTTGCGATAATGTTTTAGTTAGGTTGTAAACAGTAGATATGTGATCGCAGGCGCATGGATAAGTTCGCTTTATTAGTATGTTCCCGATTCGCGTTAATAAATAAAGAAATACTTGGGATAGTTTGCCAATTATAATACCCAATCAAACATAAGAAACATTAACCCTTTTTTTAATTCCTACAACTTTATTCATTGAACATTTTGTTTAGAGAATTGTAACATTGTAATTGGTTCTTAAAGTTAATCGTTCTTTATATGTATTTCGAGTGCCGATGATTTTCGTAATGCACAATTGTCGCGCACTATGTTTGAAAAAAAAAAAAAGTAAAATGTATCTAGTTGAGATATATCTTATTTGAGATACATCTTGCTGACTGTTCAGAGGTGTATCGAGTTCTTAGGTTTTCGTAATTGTTACACATAGGAAATATAACTATTTTTTTTAAACCAACATTTCAGCCATGACCATGAGACCTGTAAAGAGTCCAAAACGTTGGTTTGTTTGTAAAAACAAATACATGATTTAGATCCGAAAAAATACGTTTCATTTCCTATGTTCAGAAGTGAATTTGTCGGCATGCTTTAGCACTTAATAGTAAAGGTGTGTTTTCTATGGTTTTTGGCTTAGCGGCCGAATACGGTGAGAATTTCTGTTTAACCACACAAACATCTTTTACCGCGTGGTGCTAGACGTATTGTGTTAAATGTAGTGTAACCCTTATACGTTTCTTTTCCTATTTGTTAAGAATTTGTTTGTATTGCTGGTGTGTAGGGAAGTTAGGACGCTAATACATCGTGCAACAAAATAGGTGGAATAGTAATTTGTATTTTAGTGTCCGTGAAATTGAACAAACTGAACTACTCTAAAGTAGTTCTGTTTTTCAGATTTGGTCAATTTATATACTAGTATAAAGCTGAAAAATAAAAATATTATTCGAATACAACTCTTGCAAGTGTTCATACATACTACAGATGCAATGACGAAACATTCTCAATCAAGTCAAACTGCCTCCGTGGCCGTACAGTCACCATGTTAGTCTGCCACACAGAGGTTCCGGGTTCGATTCCCGGGTTTGGAAAAATATTTGTATGTTCTACATTTATTTCTCTCGTGACTTTGGGTATAATTTGTGGTTGTCTATGTATGTTCTATGGCATCCGCGATACATGGTTCGCTAATGCGGGGCTATGGACCTGTGCGTTTTTATTTTATTATTGTTATTTATATGGGATGTGTATTTTTGATATACAATTATAATTTTTTAATTTTGCAAAGCAAAAGTATTTTTAAATTCCTTTCGGATCGCACAATTTTATATAGGTATACGATTTCACAAAGATGTTTATGAGATGTTGTGAAAGAGTTCGTCCAGGGAAGTCTACTTTTAGATCTGAATTTGGTGGAATAATTTCAAACGTGCAAGCATCCTCAGGAAAGACTCCCGGGGTGGGAGATGCACAGATTTATAACAGTTCAGCGTGATCAAAAGCGAAAAAAGCGATTTAGTAGCACATAGAGCTTGAAAGAGACCTATTTCTGCCGTCAAGCACCAGTGTCAGCATTACTGCATTCCGGTTTTGTAGAGTAGGGTTGCTACCTATGTCTCAGAGTGACGGGCGCAGAGGCAGTGCCCTTCAGATCTTTGCGATATAAAACTTTGAATGGCAGTGCAACTGTTATGGGCAGGCGTTTAGCTAACCATCAAGCGCACGACTTGTCCGTCCCGTCACTTGATATTGTATAAAAAAAATTCGTTCTACTTCCTGTAGGTTTTTCATCTTCGTCAGGTTGGGGTAGATGACTATTGCCGATTTTGTAAATTTTTCTTGTTTATTTATTCGTTTTGACTCTTTTGACGCAGCAATTTGAGGCTATTTTAGTTTTTGCTATCAAATGCTGCTGTTTGTCCTGGGCGATTTTCTACTACGATTTTTTTAACTCTCTCTTGTGTACAATTTGGAGTTCTTTTTCCAAACAATGTAGGGCAACATTTTTTTTCCTTACATATTTTTGTTTGTGGAAAACTTGCCATTTATCACGTACATTAAACCAATTTTTATCTAGGATTAGATGTAAATTTTAGAACAATGGAGCATTCAACGTATCTCGTTTTGATCGACGTGAATAATGTCCTCATAGGCTGAAATTACAAGTTTTTCTAAACAAGTTTTTCGTATTTCCAAAACTAACTTTGCTTAAGTCTAAAGCAAGAAATTACAATATGATTTGAAAGTTTAATCAAATTTTTTAATAATAAGGCGTGGTAACCTAATGGTTTGACCTAGTCCCTTTCAAGCAGAGGTCGTGTGTTGAAATCCAGGCCCGCTTTGTTTTTTTCGAAATTTACGTGTGAAATTTAAAATTACTATGAGCCTTACGCTGAACCTGCACATTGGAGAAAGTTCACAACCCTCGGAAAACATGTAGTCACCAACCCGCATTGGGCCAGCTTGGCAGACTACGAACCCTCGTGTGGGAGGAGACGACGTGCCCAGCACTGGGATATACAAATGGGTTGATGATGATCTAATTTCTTGCTTAAATTTTACTAGCTTTGACCGCCATCTTTGCTTAGTAAAAGTTAAATATGTAATGTGGTTTGCTGCTTGCAGTTAGCGTGTAAATTTAGGTTACGTGTCGCACACGAGGCAATCGCGAGAGCCGAGATTTTTGAGATTTATGAACCGATTTCTATGATTCTTTGTTTTGTTGGAAAGAGCGACTTAAGTAGTGGTCCCATTTAAATTTGAAGAAAATATTCCACCTCTAACGGAGGTAAACTAGGGGATGAATGACATTTGAAGTCGGTTTTTTACTACTCTGTACTGAGACTATTTAAACTGCTTTTAACAGTTTTTTGCTCTTTGTAGGTATTTGCCTTCGATAATAATATACATATTGGTATTATAGAACATTGATTCTACTGATTGCGTTCCGATTTTTATTCTTGATTTCAAGATTTAATTTCTATTGGAGTATAAAATGTGAATTGCCTTGTTATGGAGAATCTATCTATATAAAAATTGTGTATCCACAAACTCAAGTCGTCTTTATTTCATAGGTAAGCGAATTTTACTTGAAATCATCGTACATTAAATGTATTTCAACTAGTTCAATGCGTGGAACTTTTAGGTTACAATTATTCCACGTGAATCTGAATACATGGAACTACTAGAAATAAACGATTAAACTCTACTGCTCATTCGTAAACATCATCATACGAAACTCTTTGGGTTGCTCTTTGTAAATATACATTTGAATACATTTATCAATTACGATATTTATTTCAAACATCTTCGATCGAGATTACCACGCAAGCAAGAGCTAAATGAAATCCTCGGATTGTTGTCATCCAATAAGCTGTATAACCTTTAGTATAAAGTTTAAGTTTCGCTATAGTTTTGAACCTCGTAAAAGGCAAATTTTGAATATCAACTCAAATCTTATTATAGAAGCGTATACATCTCCTTTTAAATAAATGAATTTGTGATTTTGGGACATTTATATTTGAACATAAAATTCTATGCCAATCAATTAAGCTGTTTGGTCTGAATCAGCATCATTTTTTTAACTTAATGATTTAATAGTAGCGGAATTTCTATTAATACTTAATATTAATTTCACTATTGCTTAATTATCATCATTAAACACCGAGACAATAATAATTGTTGTCTCGGTATTGGACTATATTAAGAGAGTCTAAATACCTAATAATTTAAAATTTACGTTTCTTAGTTTTTTTACTGCGAATATATGAAAGCTATATCTGTGGTTTGGTACAAGAAGTGTGTACCTAGACAATATAGACTTAGACACTTCTTGTACCAAACCACAGATAATACCTAACGTTTTAAATAAGTTACACACTAAATCAAATATTGTCGTAACTCAAAAATGGAGGCATTGAGAAAACACGATTTGAAAATTCAAAAAGGTACTGAATTAATCTTGTTGTCAATAATGGGATTATTTTTATTATACATAAGTAATTAGTTATTCACTTATAAATGAGAATTTAAGTTTACAGGTTCCTTTCAACAATTTTTTGCAATATCTAATCGTGTTTTCTCATTTTCATTTATTTTTGAGTTACGATAGTATTTGGTTTCATATACGAAGTGACAAATTTAATTTTTGTTTCCTTTCACAATGAAACTTAGTTGTAAGAACTGAGTTACAAAATGTAACATTTTGTTTGTGGAACACTGGTGCTCAAACTAGGTAGGTAAAACCTCAATGTTTTGAGACGCCAGGCTTCCCTTTCCGAAAAAATAGTAAGAATGAGAAATAAAAACTTGTGGTGAAGTTAAAATTAAAGTTAAATTTAACGAACAAAAATATAAAAGTTAAATAAAGCCAAACCCTAACAATTGGAGTTGTATGTCAATTGTGTGGTATGTGTTTGCTTGTGCGTGATGTGTAATGTTTATGACTACAATAAATAGATAAGATTTATTGCTGACATATACAAAAGTGAACGAAACTGCCGATATGGTGAGTTTGTTTGAGAAGAAGCAAAATTCCAAACGTTGAAACGAGCTTGCGAGGAATGACTAGAGAGCCAACGGGATTTGACTATTATCGTCGTCTGTCAAAACATCTTTAATGTAGCTCAGAGTAATTAGGAATTCGTCGAAAATGGAACCCACCCAAATTTCAACGATCTTTATCTCTCTAAAAATCATAAGTCTGTAATTTTATTCGTTATATTTCACTAGCATAGCCATAAATCTCGTTATAAGCTTAACATTTTTAAAAACGAAATTAACTATGTACTAAATTTATATAAGATTCGATGATTTTATTATTGTGTATTAGATGGAATTTACGAAATGCGTCTCGTTTTGAGATTGTGGGCTTTGAAACGCCCATTAATTACCACGCTATTTTCGTTTAATCCCACCCTGCGATCCACTGCCGCCTCGTCACCATGTCGAAGTTAGCAGACTTTTTTCTACTAAAAACATGAGATTTTTGGCAAAAATTATTATATTTATACTGTGTATGGCTCAAATATGAAGAACGCCCCACTACTGTTATTATTTAGTTAATGTTTCTCTTTTGTTTGACATTTAGTTTGTGTTACTGTTATTTATGTCTGCCAATTAACGCTCGTGTTGTGGTTTTAAAAAAAACAAACTCGGAAAATGATATTTAACGCATTTGCAAAAACTTTTACATATTCTAAAACCATTTTTCATAACGCTTTATTGAAGAAGGTAGGCGCGGTTACTTATTAAACTTTATTTTTCTTTCAATATCCGTGTAACTAATAATAATAAGTACTTTATTAAGTATAAACGTGCATGCATATAAATAGCGATTTGTGTAAAATCTCGACGAATAAAATTCGATGAGTTTTAATCTCTATTTTACTATAAACACTATCCAGATACTTAAGACATTTTTTCAACTGGTAAGTTGAAATGCTCCTTAGATAATGTTTTATGAATGTTGTTTTTTTAAATGTCATTAAAGGTATTTATTTCATTAGGTTTGGTTATATTAGTGATACATAGGTGTACCAGTAACTTTCATAAAGATCTACTCCTCCAACAAAAGTCGTTCTTTGTAGTTGACTGGAAGTGTTTTGTATCTAAATGTTGTCTGTGTTTTATTTGTCGGAAGTAATTCAAACGTACTCTTTCATTAAATACCATTGAAGTTACCATCGTTTTAGAAATACACATATTATTCCTTGTAAGCACATACAGTTTTGTAAGATTTTACGTGTACGCATTGTTAAAATCGCATCGGAACAAATATTTGTGGTTGAAATGGAGCCAAGAGTAGATATCACTTTTTTTCTGAAGACGTGAATAAAAATTAAATGTTTATTATTGAATCTGGCTAATAGCATACAATAAATCTTTCAGATTACTGTCCAGTAATATTTGCTACACTTACTCCATTTAATTCTATACGTTTTTCAAATAGTGGAAGAAATTGTGTTTATTATTTAACTTTCTGATGACGAAGACCGATTTCCAGTAGAGAGACATGCAAAGGTATATGCAGTCAGTGTTCATGTAATTAATCTGTGTGAAGTGCTGCGTACAAAGAAATTTGAAGCAAGAAATAGGCAACATTTATAAACAATATAATTACTATTTACGAAATATATGTATCTGCAGTTTTATCCGAAAATAACAGGTCAACAACTGGATCAAGGGTATTCTCTAACCCAATTAGATATTGTGTTATTGTTTTATTCAATAACCAGTTGATGTCACATATTGTAGCATTCCTTGACCAATATTTCTCCATATAGAAACGAGAAAAATGGCCTGCCAGCGAAGATGTCGCATTTGTACCAATTTTTTGGTTCAAGAATTTTTCTCGAGTGTCAAGATGCAGCAAATAAAATATTGGTCGTGAATTGGAGAAATGAATCGATCTCGCTCTTATATAGATGATTCTGAAATGTTATCTCTTTCACCCTAATAGCCGGCTGACAAACATGTATCAGCGGTTAATAGGTGCGCTCACGCAGCTGTTGCGAACAAATCAGCTCGGATATAGCTGACACTGTCAAAAAGCTAACACGTTGGCGTATAGCGAGAACGCTGAGCGATCATGGGCTACTTGTATTCTGTTGCTTATCGCACTGTTCAGTTCAGAAAAAGGAGAGTTTGACTATTAATTTCAAGTTTATCCGATTTTATTACTTACTCGGACTATAAGTGGTACGCATTAGGTTTGAATGAAATCTGTAGATTCAACATTGAAATCTTCACAATTAGTTTATTTATAACATTTACATAAAATATCTCATTCACGTTTGATTTACAATGAAAGTTGCTCTTCATGTTTTGAGCAAGGCGTCACGGCCCTTGTGCCTTGTACCGTCTCCTGCTGCCGCGAACATTACGAGGGTCGCTCGACGTTCATTCAAGATCGGAGAAAGCATCCTACGTATTTAAAAATAGATATTGTACACTATTTATTGGCTATCTCTCCGGGATTCGATTTAATATTAAATCTAGAAAAAATATAGTACACACGTGTTTTACGATGCATGTTGATTTCTACGTCAACACATAAACATTTTCTGAATTGCTCTTGAATTGAAGTGCACTGTCGTCGGCAATTATTGTTGCAATTAATATTTGTTTTTATTAGAGTAATTTTGTTTCAAATATGTATTTTTTAGTTCAGGCTACATTTGTACAAATAAAGTTTGGTTGTAGCTGGTTTTTACGTTAAATGTTTGTGCAGGAGCTGTCAATTCACGCGGTGTCTACGCATGAGTTGCTGAAGCCAAAGGATGAACCTTCGTATTCTTTGGCAGCGTCGTCGAACCTCTGTGCGGTCAACTTGCCTCATGCAGGTCAGTGTTTATAATAGGAGTGTCTATTTCATGTTTACTTTTGTTAATCGTGATTTTGTAAGTTCGCGACTTCAATACTAAGTTATTTATTCAAATTTTTAATATGACATCGACGCAGTAATCGTAAATTAACGTTTATGACTACAAGGCAATACTCTACCAACAGATTGGAAAGTCTTTGTTGTTGCAAAGCAATCGTCCAGAAACAGCTTTACTTTTTTCAGACGTTTATACGCGTCTATCAAGCGGAGGCATGATTTATTCTGTCTTAAGGAAATTTCTTGAACCAATTAACAAAAAATAATTCACGACAGGATTTAATTCACGTCAAATTACTGTAACGGTAATATTTTTGTAAACAGTGTGTATCTACTTACTTAAGTCATTGAACTTGAATGAAACAAAACGAATTCCTTTAAAGAAAATGGGATTAAGGGTTAAAAAAGGCAAGCGGAGAATTTAAGACAAAATTCAGTTGAATAAAACGTTTCACCTCTATGTAAGGTAGCCTGTCCAATGACTTTAGGTGTATCATCTTACTCGAGGGTTGCCATTGCCATTCGCCGCCGGGAGCAGATTTCAAAGAAATACAACTCCATCAAAAATAGGAAATGTTATAAAATGTAACTCGGGCTATCATTGGTTAATTATTGGACTGGCTAAAGTATTGACTCCAAATTAAGTTTATATCCAAATTTATTAATTATCGAGACACTGGAGTTTCGTGTTTTTAGTAGTAACCTATAAGTTTTGATTTGTCATTGAGTCAGTGAATCAAACTACATAGGTGGGATTTGGGAAATGTGTTATGTAAGTATTATTATAAAGTGTATTACATTAAAGTAGCATTTCGAAATTTGGCATTGTGTACACGGACGAGTATTATATATAGTTACGTGTGTAAAAAATACTTACGTGTGTAAAAATTGCATCCTAAATTCTACCTACTTGGAGCTTAGTGGATGCATTTAGTTGCTAATTAATAACAGTCAGTTGTACGAGTATTCTTATATCTATTCAATTATGAGTCAAAGTTGAATGTAATCCGTCTTAACAAAAAGAAGCCCAGTAACAAAAATCGAGCAAGAGAAACTTTTGTTTTAAATTTAAAATGGTCAAAAGCCATGCTTGTATTTTGATTTCGAACGAAGTGCACAATAAGTAAGTCACTGTTGGATTTTTAAGTTTCATGAACGAGTAGCTTTGAAGTAACTCACACGTTCGCGTTTGCGCGGTCTTAGGAATTAATTTACGACCAAACCAGTATTGTTCATTCAGAACGTTCTCGGGTTGATTGTCGATATTAAAAGTGTCAAACCGCGGCTGCCGGAAATTCATTGATAGATTTAATCGCCCTGCACTGAAATAACGTACGACGCAATAGGATTTGATTCGAGGAGTAAATTGCTAAGTCATTAATGCCGTCCGGTCGCACGCACTAAAAACTAGTGCTATTTTCAGGGAGCTCACTACGATCCTTGAATTTCGAAATAAAAGCTGATTTACGTCACTATGCACATGCTAAGTTTATTGCGTTTCAGTTTGATGCTTAGCAACACTACAATACTCCCCTTCTTGATTCTCGTTTTTTAAATCGACTCTTCCGTGCTTCGCAGTTGTTTCTACAAAATTTCTGTGGGCGTGTTCTTCCATGGGCGATTCATTAAGCACCCTTCGTTTACATTTGACAACATGAAACAACTTTTTCTAGGTTTTCTTTTATATTTTAGCATTTTGCGCCCTCCAAAATTTACTAAATTTTTAAAGGGTTTTTTCTATCTAATATATTTTTAATATCACGCCTCCGTTTATTAAAACATTTAATGTGTTTTCCTAAATGTTTTTCTAGTCAAAACTAATTGCAATAGTGATAACTTTTCATAAGGGAAGATAAAAGATTAAGAGGTTGTTTAATAAAGAAGATCTTTATGTAAATATTGTCCAGTTCACATTTTCCCGTCCAAATAAGTAGTCTATAGATTGCTCAAAGCCCCGATTGGGTAAGACAATGATGCAACAGTATAACAATATGATAATACTTGATTCTGGCAACATTTAGCATTTTGTTCTTAATCTTGACTTAATTCTACTAAATAAGTCAAATTATTAAATAAAACGTCGAGAGAAATCGATATTTCATTATGACTGCATGTGTCACGAAGCAGGAATAATTCCTTAGAAATATACTTTCTAATTTGTTATGTCTCTATGATGAGTAGTTTGAAAGTAATAATTGTTACAAAGGTTTTGCATTTTAGATGCGTCATACAATGAAAATCTACATAATATTCTGCAGCTGAGGCATGTTTACATTAGAATAGCTGCATTCTATGCAAGCTAGTTGTACCACCAATGACATCATTGTGTTGCACCTCATAAGCTCGTGTTGATGTGTATGCAGATATGAATTAGTCGAATGCTGTAAAACAATACTCTTTAGCTACGATTGTGATCGTAAAGTCGCCCGTGTCGAATCCGGTACAAATAGGCAGGTGTACACTCTCAGTTTTAATGTATGTGCACCTAGCACAGTTTACACCTAAATCGATTGGATATCGAAAGAAATCGATTGGACTTGTGCGCAGCGATAATTCATTTACAACAGTTTTATCATTCATTACATGTGTTGATAATGTATTTCGACACTTGGTGTATTTTCTACCAGTTTTAATATTTTCAAAAAGTTCTTAAGTATAAATTTGCGCCGATCTTAATCACTGTTGATGTTTTTATGAACATCTGTGACGATAAATATTGAAGCAAGCACTACAATGAACTAAATTAAATACTCGAGCACAAAAATATTTTCTGAAAATAATTAAGACAGACATTTTCATGAAGTCTGACAATAAAGAATTTCAGAACCAACATTTTAATTTTAATCACCTTTGGAAATAAAGAATGACCCGAAAATTAAAACTATAAAATAAAAAAGAGTAAAAGGCACCATTACAGATATTCGCTTTTCGATTAATTTGAGAATAACTTCTATTCTCTACCTTTGGGAAATTTTAGAGTTGTATGACAGAAAGAGTGGTAATAGTGTGTAGGCTTATGACCTGCTGTGCTTAGAGACGCTTAAGCAATTTATCGAGTCAATCTCCCCCAATTAATCACGATATATACAAAGGAGCTTCTGTTTACATTTTTTGTTACAATACAAAAGTTGTAATATTCACATATCATTTGCATTTAAGAATTTAGTTTCCAAAGTTTATTCATCAGAAGACAAGTACTGTTTATTCCAGGTTCTACGTTTTCGTTTGGTATTTGCTTATCAAATTGTAGGTAAATTGAGGTTTATAGCAAAGGCTTATCTAAAGCAGCGACATTGGTGGTATGTAGCAGACGCATCTTCTTTAGCTCCTGACATCGACTAGCCGTCACGTCCTCTTAACCCCCACTGCTCTTGTAGCAAACGCATAATTTTGATCTAATCCTACATATTAAGTAATAACTTATGCAATAGATGCGTCATTCATTGTTTTCTACATCTCGGAACGATTTTGTTTTTACCTTCGCCGATGAAGCGATAGCTTACTGGGAGACTCGGTACAGGAATCCGCATGCGTTTTTAAAATGTTGTAATTTAATACTGTTACATAGTTGTAGTGCCGCGGAGACGTTTGACTACGACAGGATCGTATTAACTAAGATTATCCAACCACTTGAACGGTACTAGCGAAGGACGATAAAAGTGAAGTTTTTATATGCTATTTGAACTGTTCCTTAAATATGCAATTCCGTACTTTAAATATAAAAGTTGCATGTATTTTCCTTATTTTTATTATTTTACATGTCTTCAATTCTTATGTTAGTTACTAATTTAAGGCGAGTCGTAATCGGTAAAAACTATTTTGTTAGTATCAAATGGTTTAGGTATTTACTATTAAATAACGGCCGTACAAAAAATGTACTATACACATAAGGATATTGTCTTTTATACAAAAGGGGTTAGCTTAAAAATCTAATTCAAGGTTACTAGGTGTGATTAATACACTGGATAAAAACGATAGCAAGAGAGCAAGGAATATGCAGCAGGCAGTGTCGAAGAGAAACTCGTATTTTGGCGAAAATGTATAATGTTTAGAAAATAACGTTGACACTCTCACAAAGGACAGAAAACAATGGATATCATATAAAAAAAAAATATGTAAAAAAGCCTTGTCGCCAACACTGGAGTTGTCGAAAATACCTCTGTTATTTTTCTAAAAGCTTGATTCGTACTTTCCACATCTAACCTCTGTCTTCAATTAATGGCAACAAATGTACTAAAAAATACTAATTAAGGTTCTTTAAGAAGAGTTGATCCCTATCAAATACAATTTTTTTTAATAGAGTGCGATTCACATTTGTGATAGCAAGTCCTGTGACAATATTTTTATGAGACTTGCAATATTTTTTTCCTGGATTAATTTTGTTTAATTCTTTTATCAAGAATTTTGAAAACAGCGGGCTGTTTGTGGATTTTTTTGATACCAGGTGACAGGGCGAATAAGCCGTGCGCCTGGTGGTAAGCGTTTACAGGTTAGTTTACAGGTACAAGAGTACAAGAGGTTTACAATAGTTGCAGTACCTTTAAATCACAAAAATGTTAGGGTCACTACTACCATTGTGCCCGTCACTCGGAGACATAAGTTGACATGTGCCATGTCAAAGTCAAGCATCTTCAAAACCGGAACGCAGTAATTTCAAATACTGCTTGGCATCAAAGTGGCAATACTTCCTTGGACGATTCTTTCACAAGGAGTTTTATTGCTGTCATATTGTGCAAAGGTTATATTTTTTTTAAGAATAATTCTTCGTACGTGTGTCTAAAGAAGAATAGTGTATTTCGCAATAAGGCATTTTCAGAGTGAGGCCTGTACAGATACTTTTAGTAGGTCATTTTGCGAATTTTAATTATTTATATTTTTTTATTTCCTCTTTCGGAAGATTAAATTGCCAATTTTTGTATCAACGTCATCTACGCTTTTAATTTAATTTTAAAACGTCCTTGAACATGTGTGGAATGGTTTGTAAATATTATTGAACGCATGTTTTGAGAAATACTAAGTACCTACGAAAGAAAGCAATTGAATGTGGGTTTAATTGCTATCTGTTGTTGGGCTGTTATTTGCTGACAAACGTCTCTAGAATTTGTGTAGTTACACATTCCGTTCCAGTTGATGTGGTCCAAACATAATAGGTATCCCTTTTTCGGTTGGTAAATAACAATGCTCTTTTGTACGCTCTAGAATAGTTTATTTTTACACAGATGAAAACGTGGCATACGTGTCGGATGAGGACTAAATGACAATCTATAGAGTCTTGTTTCACGAACAATGTGTCATCCTATCCGGTGGTCTGAACATTTGCGTACTATGCACTAAGTGTACCTACCTATTTATTATCAAAATTAGTTACAACGCTAATGAGTACAGGAAATTTATTATGTTATACTTTAAACACAGCAGTCTTTGGGAGACTCTGTTTACATTCTCTTTTGTTCTTTTTAACAGACTTCAAAAAAGGAGGAGGTTCTCTTTTCGACTGTATTTTTTTGTGTGCATGTTATGCGATTACTGCATTTGTGAACCGATTTTGATGATTCTTTTTTTATTGGAAAGAGGATACCTCAGTATTGGTTCCATTTAAATTTGAAGAAAATATTCCACTAACTAGACGATGAATCCGGTTTCGTGCACTTTCCGGTAACAGGTTTCAATAAAACTGGCGACTACATGTAGTTCCACGTACTTTTGAGGTCTTTTTTTATAAGACAGTTATGATTATTTGGATTCTTAAACTTTTAAATATGATTTCATCGTTCTTAATTTGTGAAGAACACACAATAATTGGTCCCATTACCGGTCACAAGAAGTATTGCTTTTGAACATTTATAAATGTACGTAAATTAGAAGTTGAAGTCATAGGTACATTCCACCAAATAGACTTGAATCGTGGCCTCAAAGGGACTAACGATACGGATGTCAACACCTTCTAGCTGTGCAACTACCCGCACTTGGTCTTCATTACTTATTTGTGCACTAGGGTTGTCACTAGACCGACACATAACACTCACCATCCGGTGACTTGTCGGGCGAAACTTGATGTCGTTTACATTTGCTCATGACTGGATCTCACGACGATGAAAGCTTAAAACTGTCTTCTCGGTTGAAATTACGGTGTTTTTTTCATTTCAACAGCTTCACATACGATTCTGTTATGGCTAGTGATGACGTTCTGTAGAAAGGATCTTGAAATTATGAAGCTCAATCTAGTGATTTGGTCCTGATTCCAGCAAGTCGTCGATAAATGATTAAGTACCGAACTAAAAATCAAATAATGTGTGAAAATCATGAAAGTTTCATTCAATGAGACGTAACAGTTCTCACACCAGGCTATCACCACTAAATATAAAAATTATATTCGCAACGTCCGTGTAATAAGGCTATATCTGCAGAACAGTGGCGTAGCGTCGATTTCTACCGCTCCGGGCGAACCTTAAATTTGCTGCCCCCCTAATTTCCCAATTACAAAAGTAGTTCGTTGGGACAGGTTCGGCTCGATTGGGTTTATTATGTTCGGGTGCTGTCATCATCTTTGTGTTGTTCAGGATATCGTTTTCTCAAATAGAGGAATTTATTTTCTAATAAAAAAAAAATGACTTGTTAGGTTCGGCCGCACTCGACGCCCCATTGCTGTGCCGCCCCGGGCCATGGCCTACTCTGCAGCCCCACGCTACGCCTACGCCACTGCTGTAGAATAAGTTTAGAAATTCGAGAAACGAAATTAGTCGACAACTTTTGTTTCATGTATTTCGTATTATTTTTATGACTTTCATGTGATAAGAGTATTTTTGACGATCACATGTTGTTTTATTATACCTAGGCTAAATATCATAATGACTTTTTTCTGTTCATTTTTCACATCTAAATGGCGTATATTTGTACTTTCAAACAAACAAACCAACGAAAAAACATGTCGTTTCATTTACAATATGTAACAGTAAAGAAGTAAAGAACTCTATGTGCGCACTGTTAATATAAAAAGAACAGAGAATAGTACGTACATCCCGTGAAAGATTTTTATAACTTATGTATAAGGTTACAGTCTTTTACAGACATTTGAACAATTTCGTACTTGCCGAAAATATATTTAAAAATAAAAGCCTCAAAATAATTTCATATTTTAGAGTAAGGACTGTTTTGTCCAGAACTAGCTCACTAAAAGTGTGTCTCGTTTTGAGTTGAGTGGATGTCTTTTAATTGTTTCTTACAATATTCCAACGACGGTGTCTAACCTTGAATTTAACGTATTTTAAGTTATTACACTATCATGATAGCAATGCGATTATTCTAGTTTTATATTATATATTTGCTTTTTCAAACAAACCAACGTTTCGGGCCCTTTACACATCCAATTGTCACGGTGGATACTGACTGTTATTAAAGTTTTTTTATATGAGGGGATACTGTTTACAAACGTGGGTTATTACTAAATACTGTAATCACGGGACACATTGTCCCTGTGGTCTGAAAGCTTAAAAGAAGTTTTCTGCTTGTACAAATGTACTTTTGCTGTATGAAAGAAACGTTGTGTAACAATAGCCAATTACGAAATGCTAGTTATTGCCTATGTAATAGTAAAATGACTCAGCTGCAGTAAGAAGACCAAATCTGCATGCAATGGTGTTATCTAACTATAATAACGATCGCCGGGGCCTTAGTGTTAGCCACAATGCGTGTGCCTTACCTAGAACCTTACGTTACTTTATTGTTTGAGGGAACAATTGCCTTTTGTACGAGTGGGGTATCGGCCATTATCAGTAGACGCGTTAAGTAACGTCGAAGTCTCGGGTTCGACTATTTAGCATGAGCAGCAGAAGACACCATTACTGCTTTTTATACGTCTTTGTTTAGTTCCCGAAGGAAATTGTTTTATATTGGATAATATGTATGTGTGTACCAAGTGATCGATCCCGATAATTGTAATCTACTCACATTCTTGTTATCACAAAGCTGATTTCTTAACCCATTTCTAGGTTTTCTTTTCACCAAGTTCAGTAGGTGAATTAAATAATTTACCATAAATCACTAAACAATTCTTGTTTATAGTAGATACAAAGATCCTTACTAATTCTTACAATCTTAAAAATGAGAATTTTGTGTTGTGAAGGGGAAAATTATCTGATTTATTTTAGTCCGTAACCCGGTGTTTAATAATGGCCTCTAGCTGTTTTGTTCAACAAATACCTTCAGGTTGCTAATTGAACAGATATTGAGTTTCATGCCTTAGGCAAGAGGGTAACGATAAATGTTTTTAAGGGTGCTATGTATCACTTTGGTAGTTCTCTATACGGGTAACAAGCCTTGTTGAATCAGGTTACGTAATATCGTCATTAAAAGTCAAAAGATATTAATTTTTCCCTTTTTATATTAAAAATTAGTGGCTATTGGAAAGTGTTACTATCCATATAATGCTATTTAAATAGTTTCCTATATGTTTATTAGAAGTGTCGTTTAACAAATTTATATTAATTACAACCCAGACATCTACTTTACTTTAAGTTTTGAGTAATACATACATTCTTCAAAGATTAATGCTCTATTTACTTTACAGTATTCCAGCTCACAATCTGTAGATATATATTCGCCGGTATATGCCTGTACATTCAGTGCTCAGTTATTCAACGGCATGGGTAATTCGCACTGCTCCCGAACTAACGTTTCACAATTGTTATTTGTTATTAATTTCACGAACGATACGCCGGCTTTTAATGTTTTATAAATACGACGCATTGTTCTATAAGCGACACAATACAATGCCTTGCGGTGTTCGCAGCTCCGCTCGAATCCGATATTACCACTACATGCGCGCGCCGGCTGTCAAGACGCATTCTTACCCGCGTCAATGTGAAAATGCACCTGGGTTTCACACGGTCAATATATTGTGAACATCACACGTCATATTTGGGCAATTATTTAGTACATGCCTTACTGGCACAGAGTTTGGAACATCGGCCCCTATCGTTTTATATAAATATTTCTAAGCCTTCAAGTCTGCAACTTCAAAATTCAAAACATGAGCTTGCTCTCTCTTACAAAGTACCCCACAAAACTTACTGAATTACCGACGCCACTGGAATCGATGAAGTTTATTATGCAGAAGCCGTTGGTGATTGGCGATGAGCGCCATATTTTTTATATTTCCTGCATTATACCCATCTTAGCGGAACACTTGATGCTGGCGAAACAAGGCGCAGCCAATAATTAAAAGGAAGAAGTAGGAGATGTCGAAGATGAAATAGGGTTCTGATATTCGGAGAAGCTACTGGATCTAGTGGCTTCTTCACCGGAAATACTCTTTTACCTTGATATTCCGAAAAACGGACATTGCATTATGAACGTCAAACGTTATATGGTCAATTATTTGGTACCCACATGCTTTAAAGGGACAGAATTTGCAACAGCAATGATGAAATAGGGTTCTGATGATATGAGAAGCCACTGAATTTCTTTATCGGAAATCTTTTTTACTTAGCTAGTCTGGATACAGGACTTTGTGTCTGGATGAAACTGCTACGATTAAGCTAGTTAGAACAACAAATGATTCGTAGTTAGGGTCTTTTTCGACTCCTTATTCACTGCTACATAAGTTATGTACATAGTTAAGAGATTAGAATTCAGAGTATAATCTCGGCAATATTGGTGTTGAACACTTACTACTTTTAGGTAGTTTGTCATTAAACGATAGATATCTTACATTTCAGTTATGAAAGCAGAAAAAGGTGGATTGACCGCCACTCACTTTCAGTATTTAGCATAATGAATTTCACATTGAAAAGCGTGTTTTGTGAATGTTTTTGAGAATGGAACGAATTATAATACATTCTTAATGAGGTGCCAAAGAAAAACATGAACCACTATGAACACCAGTTTCTTTTACTAATTGAACTTAAAGTGATTCAGGCAAAAAATCTATTAGTGTCAATATTTAAATTAGATTAGAACATAATATATGTACATGTAACAGACTGTAGGTAGGTATTTACAAAACTGGAACTGATTTAGTTACGTACCTACCAATTCCTATAGCTCTGACTAATTCCGAGAAACCCGTATTGGGAGGCACGTACGCGTAAGATTGGCTAAATATCGCACGTTAACCAATATAACGTAATAATAATTCCTATAGACAAACTAAAACATTGCTCGACTTAGCTTTTGAGCGATAAAAGTACTAATATTACTAAGAGAAAATGAAGAAATTTTGCTTGATCGAGTAGCTGAATTGTCGTCGTGGGCACATAGTTGTCAATGATACCTATTTGGTTCTGTTTTTTTTAAAATAAAAATTGGAAAACATTGATACGGCAAGTCTACCCGCTGGATAGCCGCCTCTTTTATCACTATAAACCTATATATGTAACCTAACTAAACAGGCGTCGTTTTTCCTTAACTTTCTTCGGAAATACATGATCAATCTAATTCAGGCACAGGTTTCTGCAAAGATTTGTTACCTGTATTAATAATGCATACATAATTATAATGTCAAATTTTGGGGAGAAAATAAAGATTTATTATGATTTTACTGTACCTAGTACATAAGTACATAAGTTATGTTATTTTGACAATATTTGTTTAAATTTGATTTTACCGCTTGTTTTTTGCTTGTGAACGAGTAAAAGGAATTTGAAACAAATCTAATGTAGTTTGGTGTAAAGATTGGCGTCAGATCACTTACAATTACCTATACAGATTCATTTTTTGCATTGACCGTTATCTGTCTGTGTTGTAATCCGATCGTAACGCCAGTGAAAAATGATCACGCAAGTCAATTTACAGTCGCTAGCCAGCAATAAGGTCTTCCAAAGTCTTTAGTTGATCACAGTTCGGTGAGAAATACCTTCTAGTTTCTCATAGGTAGTCGCCATCTTAGGTCCAGGATTTGATCTCCGACCGGGTCAATATAGATAATAACTTTTCTATTATTTCTCCGGTTAGAGTGTTTGTGATACCGTCGCTGTTTCAGATTTCCATAACAAAATATGCTTTAGTTACTTACTTTGGGGTCAGAGCAATATTTTTATAAAATGTTTACTTTTTATCAAATGTTTTTTTTTTCATTAAGCCGAAGAGCTACTTAGTATTGAAGTCGGTTATTTTTGGTTAAGAATTATTATAATTATTACAGATTGTTTATATAGGTACATTTTTGTTGAGATATTTATGTTTATGAGATGGTGTGTTGTAGGTTCGTCGCCTTACGATAGTCGGTTATGCCTTCATGAGAACAGCGGCGCAGACGACACCCCCAACTCGCAAAGCGCTAAAGGCAACGAAGAACTATCCAGAGTCTATCAAACTCTGACTCTGCCTGCCTTGTCCAGGGAGGATACAAGTTCCAACAGGTTTGTTCATTCACTGGTTTTGACTTAGTTGTGTCTGCATTCTGATTGTACTAAGCGTATTACATTTACAGCAATGATACAAAAAGTAAAACGAAGAATACGACTCCTAGCAGTCCCGGGAATTCTTCAGAAATGAAACCACAATCTACTACGCCAACTTCACAGGGTCTAACCAAACCGCCATACTCCTACGTCGCTCTCATAACCATGGCTATTCAAAACAGTCAAACCAAAAGAGCGACACTCAGTGAAATCTACGCTTACATCACTAAGGAATTTCCTTTCTATGAGAAAAACAAAAAGGGCTGGCAAAATTCCATAAGGCACAATTTAAGTCTCAACGAATGTTTTATAAAAGTACCTAGAGAAGGCGGAGGGGATAGAAAAGGAAACTATTGGACTCTCGGTGAGTTTAGTATAAAAATAAGCTTGTGAGTACATAGTTGCAACACAATATCTATCGCCAGATGAATTTAAACTTAGCCATGCGAAGTAATCTGCTATGCGCGCACTTCATTGCTCATTTCACTATAGAATTTAATGCGAATTGCTAGCGAAATGATGTCACTTGTCTGTTTTCGATTGTGTGAGTACAGGTTGTTGTTTTAGATCCACAATGCGGGGACATGTTTGAAAACGGGAACTTCCGGCGGCGGCGCAGGATGAAAAGGCCTTTTCGTACCACGCCGTACTCGAAAACTCTGTTTGGCGACGGGTACCACGTGGCGCACGTCGCTCAGCACGTCCCACCACATATGCAGCCTCTTCCACTTGGGGCTCGGAACTATTTTGGATCTGGGTCAGCGTATCCACCGTCATATCCTAGATACGACACGTAAGTTGAACTTAATAAAAATAACTCATAATACTGCACGGTTAACAAGTTACGCTACTTCTTATCGTTTTAATGCAAGGATTTATTTTAAAATAAACAGTTTACACTTTTTTAACACAATATAGTAGGTATTTAAATAATGCTAAATTAATTGTCGGCGATACGTCTTATTACAAATTAATGACAATAAATATTTACGTTTCTTGTTCATGTGTTTACAAAACAAGTGCTAATGAATATTGATATGATCGCTTCTCACAGTTACTTTCAGTTTTCGTTGTATTTTCTCCTTACCGATAGATATGTCCTATTAAAAGTAGATTTGGCAGTTTATATGGTAACATGAAATTGTCGACATTCTTTTTAATGTGTTATCTTCAGTCAGAGTGTACGCAGAGATTAGATAATTCAGATCATAAAATATTTTAGAACTTCTGATATTGGAGTGTTATTGTTTACCATGACCTTGTCGAGTTACAAATCGGACTACCTACCGCCGAAGGTGTCAGTGACATTACCTACGGCGTTGATAAAATGCTGCGGCGTTTAGTAAACAATTGCACCAAACGATTCGCACCACTATTATTCTTATCAACTGAAACTTAACACTATGCAAAGTCTTTCACGTTTTTTCGTTGTATGTCGCTTTATATTTTCATTTCCTTGTCGAAATCGTGCTGGCAGATAAAGCAGTAATTACAGAGCGAGTTGTTGGTAACAGAAAGTTCTAAAAATAGCTCGAATATGAAGTATATTTGGAAGGTAATATGACCACAGTTCTAGTATGCCATTGGACGGCAGGTGAGATGGGCGGAGCCTAAACGAGTATCTTTTTGCCTCCCACATCGTTCTTGTTTCATAACATAACATACGACTAAGACCAGTATCTTAAATTTAACGACTAAAAACGTGTTAAATAGAAACGGATAAATAACACGTAAACTGGTACGGTTTTGAAATGAATCCCTATTTAAAAATAACTTGATATTCAAAGTGTGTGTTTTATATAAAACTACATTAAAAACCAGCCTCAAAATTTCATGGAATTAAATCTGTTTCTCAAGTTTTCTTGAAATAGGTTACTGGAAAGTTTGTGAAATCGGACTCATCCCTAGCCCCTATTTTGCCACCCTTAGAGGTGGAATATTTTCTTCAAATTGAAATGGGACCAATCCTGAAGTAGGTACCCTCTTTTGATTCACAAATACCGGAGTAATCGCGGAGTAAACACAAAAAAATTCAGTCGAATTGAGAATAAATGGGCCATTACCTTATTGATCCAACATCATGAGTTGTCAGTGCGTATAAGTCCTGGCATTCGCATTAAATATTTTGATACGATATTTGCAAGTGTGTTTTATGTACAATCAATATTGTGACTATCTCCTCCATTCAAACAATTTCGGTGGCCTAGCAGGCTGCGTTGCGGGCGCTGAGTGATGAGGTCCTGGTTTCGATTCCCGGTAAGATCAATTTGGAAAATTTACATTTCTAAATTTGCTCTGGCCTAGGTCTAGATATTCTAGGCCGTGCTCCGGAGTCCGTTGCTATGGTACTTATAGTTTAGGAAAATCCCTAGTTTGAGACCAAGTGATTTCTCTGAACGTCTGGCACATTGTTATTATTTACGTCAGATTTGATAACCGTAAGTTCATTTTGACGCTCTTTCAGTCCTTTTTCGGCAAAACGTAATAACCGTTCACTAACAGATTATGATGGTGGCTGACGATCTCCTTTCCAGGACATGGCTGACTCAGTCAACCGGTGGTCTTGGCTACGCGAGTGCCTGTGGGAGTATGGGTCGAAGTCCACCAGGATGTTCACCACACAGCGCTTTACCCCATCAGTCTGCGTCGATCAATCCGTTTACACATCAGTTGCAAGGGCAGGTGAGGATCCAGCATTATTAAATAACACGAAGTGTAATAATTGTCTACAGGTCTCATTGGTCTATGAATGTAATGTTCTTGCGTGCTTTTCTAGTAGGTACATGCTTGGAGTACAGGAGACGCAAATAATTTACTATATTAAGAATTTCGCCAACAATAACAAGCTGTAGCTGCATGGAGTAAATAGACACTCAATGTTATTAATTGACTGTTGCAAGAAGTTCCAATCTATTGAATTCATTGATTAATTATATGTTATCTATAAATATATGGCTTATATTTCAATGCTCCTGTGAAAACCGATGGCGTGTTAGAGGCTAATTTCATTTCTGTAATTAAATTCAGATTAAAATTTTAGTAGCGTATCACAATGCAATAAAACTTCATGCTTGCAAATTGGTGCTATGAATGCTCAATAAATTTTCTGTAACGACAAACTGTTTAACAACTTTCTATGCGCAATTTTATCACTGCATATTTTATTTAAAATGCTTGTGTATGGACCTACACTCATAGACATATTTAGAGGAACGCTAAAAAAGGATCAGTTATGGTAACAAAGCTCATGGAAACCACTGGACACATGCCAGAAGGTTGAATTTAAAAAAGGAATGACTTGAATTGTCTTTTGGTTTCGATTAAATCTAGTACTTTAGGTGGCCGTGAACATTGTTAAAAATAATTAAATTTTCTTTAGTGGTCCTCTAAATATCCATATATGTAGTATATTTATAGCAACAAAAGTAATCTTAGTTTATATCCCACGCATTGAGCATTCCGTATTTAACCGTGCAATTATTATCGCTATATAAAGGTTAGTTGACATTGACACAAACAACATACCTACTCGCAAAGAATGACAACGAAGTGAGTAGCAGGTCTTCGTTTACTCATTGTTATAATTTCTACATAGCCACATTTGTAAATACCCTCCTACATGTCTCGAAAATCATAAAATAGAGAATTAATTTGTTTTCAAGAGCGAATTCCTCAGCCAGGCATTCTGTTATCAGCTGCCCAAAATTCTGCTTGAAGATCTGAGACAGGATACAATTGCTAAAGCAAGTCACAAGTGTATTCCTTGTAACCATCCGGTGACTACACAAACTACTAGCTTGCTCTTCGTGTTTTATGTTAATTATTCGTTTTTGGGTTTTATTGCTATATAAAACTAGGTACATCCACAATTTCATTACTGTGGCCCTTTACACTTGGCTGACCGTTAAAGCCATCCACTTGGAAATCGTTGACTCCCTCGACGCTGTCATAATGAATCTTGTAGATATATTCACTTAGAAATCTACTCGGATAATAGAATCTTCGTTGGCGCTAACATCCAGCTAAGAATACTTCACGAAGAGGCTATCTGCGTCTTCTCCGCTTCAGAGATGATCCGGCTCGAAGGACCAAAAATATTGGGGAGATTTTTGTCGGGAAAAGAAATTATTTCTTCTAGGAACTATTAATATTTTTTAAACAATGGCAATTATAAACTAATAAAAAACGTGAAAAGGAATACAAAATTAAACAATAATAAAAACTATATCAAGAAGTATATGCTGCTGCTGCCCGTGCACAATTATAATAACATGATTACTTTGATTTCACGCTGCAACTGGGATAGTGTGCAGATTATCCAACTCCTCAACTATTTACAGAAAGTATCGTGTTTGAGCCTTATTAAATTGGTTGCGATGAATTGTTAGCATACAGTTAGTGACTTTATTGATTGTGGAGTACAATCAATAAAGTCACTAACTATTTTGTATCTGGCACTTTTCAATTTGCTTGTTTAACGTTATCAAAACTCTTTTTTCCCATCACGTGCGTGCTTCTACTTTTCGCATGTGTAGACCTCTTAACCTAAGTACTTCAAAACTTTGTTGTTATGCACACCTTTATTTAAACTTTTGCGTTGAATTGTACTAACATTTGCTAACGCTTTCGCTGTGTTCGTTGTCGTGTCCTCCTTAGCAGCAATGGAAACACAGATATGTTAAACGAATCATATGATCCCAAAGGTAGCTGCTGTACACTGTTGAAGACTTCCTCTCATCTCTGCCATTTCCATAATCAGATAGCTCTAAGTTACCACAATTGTTATTTTCATTGGAACCTATATGCCAAGTTTTTAAAATCGGTTAACGGAGAACGGGTAAAATTCAATAAACTGTATTCATAGAAGAAGAGCTAGAATATTTACTTCAAATTTAAATGGAACCACTGCTAAGCTACCCGCTTTTCAACAAACGAATTGGTTCACAATTTCCAAAATATCCCGGTAATTGTACAAATACAAGTATACAACTGTCCCACACGATAAGGTAGAAGCTTGATTTCGTTTCGCCCTGTGTCGGCAAATATGTTTAACGAGACATCTAGTCGAGAATGTGGATCTCGCTTAATGAGTTCGATATAATAGGTAAGTAGGAGAACAATTGATTTGAAAAAAAGTCGATGATTCGAATGTCTGTGCTGGAATGTACTAAATTTACTTTCAAAGTTATGTAATTTATGTACGTTTAGTAACAATACTTCTCTCTAGACGATGAGGAGGGTTTACAAAACCCTAAACCCTCCTATTTTGAGGGGTCCCGTAACAAGCACTGGAACTTAGTAATAATTATGAATAACACTTTCAGCAAAGTTGACGCCTTACCACCTTATTGGCTCTTTTTGCGTGTAAGCAACGGCGGTCAGTAGTGATAACCCGCAGCTGACTTGTTCATATTCTTATTAAAAACAAAAATAAAAAAAAAGTATTTTTACTCTGTTAAAAACAACTAGTCTGTGACTGGTTAGGCTTCAACTTTCCTGATAGTACGTACCAGTAATTTCACAAAAATTGGTTGAATATCGTGCTGGTAAAATATTCTGACATTCAATATAAATTTAATAACAGTTTATAGCGACATCTCTAGCCAGGGCTGGTAGCTGCAAAGGTACCTAACTGGGTGACGAAATACGTTCATAGATTTCTCAAAGATGGCGCTGCGGCTAAAAAGTAGTTGAAAACCAAATACAAAGATCCGACTTGTTGTCGGACACATAGAAAAATTCGTGAGATCCGCTGGTTCGTTCCGTGGCTTAGTTGACATTTATTATTTATATTTTTGGCTTAGTTTGCTAGGAGATGTCACTTCGAATCCGGCCGGATCGAAGGAATTTTTCTAAGTGTCCGATCTTTATATTAATAATATAACAAATCAGTGGAGAACTGCACAAAAAATAATTGAATATCACCATATTGGTGAAACATTTTGATATTCAATAAAAATTTAAGTACTGCAACCTTAGGTACACAGTTATCATAACACTCACTTACCTTTCAGTTCTGTTGGTTAGCGAAATCTCATCCTGATTCCTTGACCCATCATTATCTAAAGAAATTATAACGAAAACTGGAACTGGCACTGGCGGCGCTGCCTGTAAACCATCGAGTATATAACCAGAAATAGAGACGAAATAAGGGCCATCCATCCCTGGTTACACACCAGGAAAATGGTCCTTATATCATTTTTAAATATCAACTCTCGTTGGCGCTGAAATCACAAAACGACTGATCTGTGTGTACGTCTCCGTATATTCCAAGAATATTTTGTATTTATTGTAATAAATACAATATCTCTAACTACGGGGTTCCATTCGGTGGTGCGGGTAAAACAACAAAACATCTAATGACAAAACAAACGGAATCGCATTTCATCGGTAATTAAATATGTAATTTTGCAATTTTGGTCCATTATAGCAAAGCTCAAGTTTAACCTATCAATTTGAAGTGAAACAATTGACGACTTCCGTCAATTGTTTCGAATTCAGGCTGGCCAATCGGAGCGCAGTTGTCACCATAATGATATGGCAGAATAGTTTTCAAACAAATTAAATGACATTTCGTCTCTATTTCTGGTTATATACTAGATGCTATAATATAACTCCCTAGTCCGACTTTCGAATCATCTTCATTCGTCACAATAAATTTAATAATTTTACATCAAACTCTCAATGATCAGAGTAACCTACCTACCAAATTTGAAATTTGTTATTGCCGTTTTATTCCCGTTCCTAATTTATAATGAAATAAAAGTACAAATTGATTCAAAACAATAACTATTTTTGTACAATTTTTGTAAAATAAGCATAATTATACAAAATAAATGAAGGGCGATTCCCGTCTCGTTAAAGTGATCTTACTTACACACACACACTTTTCGCCTTCCACCGTCAACCAAAGGTTTTAAATATGACGTCAATGTATCACGTTAGATAAGAACTACTTCAAAATCCAGCAATAGGTTAATTCTCGTTCTTTGTTTTTGCTATACATTCATCATAATGAAAATTTTATCGACCTCGACGTCATTAATTTTGTTCGATGTAAATGTTACTATATGTTAGGTGCCGAAAAACGTATTTGTGGACTTAGTAGCAGTAGAGTTCCTTGTGAAAGAGGTCGTCCAGTGAACTACTGTCACCTTACTTATTTCTGCCGCCAAACAGTAATGTGAGCAGTACCTACTATGTTCCGGGCTTAAAGGGTATAATTATTGGTGAAATTACAGGTACATGGGACTTACAATGTCAAATAAATAATACAATGTCAAGTATAAAGCTTCATTCGCATCATGCGTCTTTTAATTTGGCCGAGTATTACTTATTTACGGGAGTAGGCACCTTGGTCTCGGTCTTGGTCTTGTTTCAAGAGTCTCACAAGTCTTTCAATTACATATTGTCTCTTATCAAACGTTCATATTCTGTTGTTCTTACATAAAGTGACAATGAGGGTTGGTTCAGATTTTAGAACAACATGACATAGTAGGTTTATACCTAGAGTTTAGAGTGCGTTTTGATGTAGGTATAATGAAAGGCAAGCAAACGAAGAAAAATTCACTATATTTTTTAGATCATATTCGTTGATTATAATTTTATGCATAGCGCCTAGCTATGCTGAGATTAGTAAATAATAGGTATTAATTAGCGCATGTCATGGGTATAAGGTATGATCGCCGGTCGATCGGCGATCGTCTGTCGTAAGTCAGTTTTTGATTTTCAGTGTACATGTTATTAAAATTTGTTTCAACTTCACTAAGTAGTGCTATTTGCTTTTTGCTACACTTTTTATCACAGATACATGTGACACATATTTTATGTGAGTAAAATACCACTTTACTTCAGAATACAACCATCGACACAACAGTTTATCGTTATAATATCCAACCAAATTGTTGTTAGAAAAAACCGTGGTTTTCATAGAATGTCTATTAATATCGGTATTGATTTGAAACCAAATGCATCAATTCCCAGCGATCATTTAGTTCGAAGTAGTTGCGAGACGCACGAGTCTCACAGACTCAGTCTAGTTCTAGCAAAATCTTGCATGGTCGTTCTCGATCTTGGTCTTGCTACAATTAGATGGTCTTGGTTTTACAAAAATACACGAACAAGACCGAGATTGATTTTGGGCAACACCAATTTTAGTGTACTAGACACAATAACTCTTATTCATTGTTCTCATTTTTTTAAATTTCTGGCACCCTTTATTTGAGAAGCTTTATATTTTCTTTGAACAGTTATTACTGGCGTACGAATCAAACACGTCCGAAAAAGCTGAGGACACTTAATTTAAACACAATCCTAACCACCCTGTACTACATCCCTCCTCCTCACAACCCTACCTATGATAGGTAAAGTTACACATGTAATCTGCCTTTATTATAGGCTAGCCACACACTTCTCGGAAACAGTTACACTACCAAAAAACAAAACTACCAAGGAGGATAGCCATATAAGATAAGATTACATAAGATAAGCCATAGGGCTTTAATCTGCCAAAAGCCTATCTAAAAGGACAGATAATTAAAATTCAAATATATTTTCTCATTAACTAACTTAATTAACATTAATTAAGCTAAAACTCTAGCTATTTAGGTAATCTAGCTAAACTCTTTAACCATTTATTTCAATCTAAACCCTATTTAACCTAGCTCAATATAATGTTTATTTGAAAGAAAAAACATTACATCTCATTATAAAAAACAACATTTCGAAATAAATAACAATATCCAAATTGTATGCTGTTAAGACAACATTTCAGGCCTGAACGACAACGTTTATGCAATAACGGCGTAATATTTTTATTTCAACTACGCTCTTGACGCATTTGACAACGCTTGCCACTTACGTCAACTTTTTTCTCTGTTTCTGTTATATTTACAGAGTATACATACTCCGACCTGTTCAACGATACGTTATTACAACTTTTTGATACTGGCTTGAAAGAACAATTTTGTTTCCTCGACATGGCATCAGTCACAGAATTGAAAGAAATTTCAACATTGTCATTTAAAGTAATTTTCGACAATGCAGAATTAATAATTGCCTCATTTCCCTTAAGAAATCTTGCCCCAAGATAAAAACTTCAACATCGTCTTGCACTACAAGTAATCTTGATGGATATTTGTTTCCGTTGATTGTCAACGACACTTTGGTGGACGTCTGCACTTTTAATGGCGTTCCGCCCACAGCACGCCATGGAAAATTCGTAGCATCTTCGATTTGTAAACGTAACTTTTCTGCTCAAGATTGAGAGAACACCGATACCGCAGGACCTGTATCCCCCAAAACATCACTTTTTACATCATTAATAAAAAAGGGTTATAAAAGCCCTATCTAATACAAATTCCCTGAATGACCAGCTACGCCTTGATGTCTGATTTATGTTTTGTGTTTAGCGTTGTGACAGCTACTTTTTAATAAGAAACGAGGAATAATTTCATAAATAAAGATTTACTGTGAGCGTTCAATTTAAGATTTGTCTACAACTTTCTTGATGTTCATTTGACAGCAACCTTCTATTATTTATACAATTTTAAATATAAATTAGTACAATCCTAACCAGTCTGTACTACAGTACCATAGAAAACCGAGGTGATAGAAAACTACAACAAAAAAAAAAAGCAATTATGTCCTAGGAGCAACACATCAATCTTCACAGTTTGAATTCAACCCTATAATACCTCGTACGATAAAAACTTTAAAGTCCATGTGTCGTAACATTGTTTTCAAAAACATAAACAGATATATCGTATTTTCATTACAGCTGCAGAGCCCCTTGCAGCCAATGCAGCCCATGTCCATGAATAGTTATAACCCCATTGGGGTCACTGCTTTGGGTAAGTTTAATTTTCGATCAGCAAAATAAACTTTAGTGTAGTAACTTTCTGTCGTGGTCGGTTTCTCATGATTTTTTTAAAACTTTATTAGATTATTTCTACTCACTCAAACTTTTGTTTCGAGCACTGACTTCTGTTATCTTTGTGTTTTCTTTTGCACCAATATTAGTGCTGTTTCAATCACAAGTCTTCTATGCTTTGTCATATTTATTCTTAATTTGAATCTAGTTTCAAATACGACCAATGGTCATATTATATGTAATAGTATCTATAAAATTACAGACGGATCCCCTAGTCCGGGACCAGGGTATGCGCCGTCTTCTGGCGGGTTCTCTCCTAGTCGTCACCATGACATCGTAACGTCGTCTGACACCGCGGTCTCTAGATTCCCTATCTGGTCCGAAGGTATTACAAATTTTTTAAATAAACTTTAACTATATTTCTTTATTTGAAAACTCGAAATAGTACCTACTTAGGTTCCATCGGTCCGTAAGTCAAATCCGACTTAGCAATATTTTTTTTTATTCCGTCAAGTCCTAGGCTAAATTAGTGAACCTCGTAACCTCCATTAATGTCAACTTTTGAGTAAAGAAGTTGTACAAATTATATTTTAAGGCTTTAATTGCCAATATTGCGCTAGAAGAGTAAAAGAAGGGATTACGTTCAGAAACTGAGTTACAAGGTGTTCAAATTTAGCCGACGAAGTGCTAATATAGGTTAACAACCGAATATTTGTATTGGGGTAGATTTTTCTTTTCTGCGAGCACCGCCATCTAATTGCTACGTCAGAATCACAAGAGTTACGCAAGTTTTATGTAGCATTTGTTTCGGTTTTGCCTTTTGGTCAGTGCAATCCGTGCGGGTTTCTAAATGAACCGATAGATGGCGCAACTACCAAAATACGATGTAGGCGCCACCCTAATGTTTACAGAAAGGAAGTTTTCTCAATTCTGTGTAACTTGTCTCCTGGATACAGGTTAGGCGGCGCTAAATGTCACGAATTGTCCTTTCATATTTATACAATTTTAGTTTTTTATAAGACAGCACTTTTATATACAATTTTCTGTGTTGCAACATGTAGAAGAAGACGTCTAGAAGAATATAAGCAATATAACATAGAGGCACAAAGATAAGTGCATTCTATGTACCAACTCTTTTTGTCTTTAGACTAAGGAGAATTTTTGCAGGTGGATCGCCAAGTCCTAGTTCAGGATATGTGCCATCTAGCAGCTTCTCTCCGACGCGGAGGCATGAGGCTGATACATCTTCCGATGCTGCCGGCACACGCTTCTCTTTTTGGCCCGAAGGTGATAAATACATAACTTCTGATGATATACTTAATAATTTTTTTGGTGAAATGTTGATACAAATAAATGTCCGTTTTTCTACAGTTGGCGTGAAAGAGGAAGCTTCGCCTAGCGTTGTATCTAATGGAGCACCGTACTCTAAATGGTTTACGTAGTCACCAAAGCTGGAGGGAAATACAAGACTAAGAATATTAAGTTTTATGCACTTCGTGTGGTATAATACGATTTACAATGGAATTAGAATTGATTGTAATGTAAAAATTGATATAGTGTTCAATGTATGTATAATGTAAGTAGGCGTGTATATTAATTGGTAGGATGTTATTAAAAAGCCTATTGCAATTCAGTAACACATAAACAAAGTGAGGCGCATATAATTTGTGGTTATATTTTTATGGCCGGGTAATATATAGTCAACAGCAACTCAAGTGTAACTTAGAGAATTATCTCACGCGCAAAACATTGAAATATACCTCTTAGAAAAAAAGGAACAACTCTAATGCGAGAAAAAAAGGATGAAACTGTTTATAATGTATTTAATTCAAAATACGTTTCTTTGTATCTTTTTGCTATTAGATGATAAGCATATTTTTACTAGATGGATTATTAAAGGCAATGGCGGAATAAGAGTGTATTTTGACGGCCTGCTTTCCAATAGCACCACAACTGTAGGATAGCTGTTGAAATGCAGCTGGTACGCTACAACGCCTCTGATTCACTGCTAGTTGGCGTTGGTGATGGAGTTGCTTTGTTTTTTGCCAGCATAACACAACTAATTCGGTTAATTCGATACAGCTCGTGTAACTAGCCTCAAAAGGAGAAGCAAGGCTCCATTTACCGCGGACTGGAAGGGAATGAAACGGAATTTTTTGAACTAAATTGTACATAGCATAATGAACTTTGTACGTTATGTAAATTGTACAATGTAACAACTAGATACGATACAATAACTACGGAAATTCCCGAAGCTGCGCGAGAATTCTCTCGAAAACGCGCGACCGGTGTTTTGGTTCGTATCTAGTTTGTATGTTATACAAGTTCATTAAGCTATGGTTATAAAAATTGCCTTCCAAATTTAAGTAAAAGGCGCCTAATGAATGTTTAGAAACATTATTTACATTGATTATTATTCACAAGATCGATTCTTTTCAGTCTCCAATAGCTGCGTTGTTTTGTTTCATATGAAATCTTTTGTCATAATTTTAAGGTCCATTAATTTGATAGCATTCTTATGTTATCTTCCCATAGTCTTCTCGCAATGTCTTCAAGTGATTTTAACGTGAGTGTGTTACTCTTGTTTTGCTATAGACTATGTATTGGTCATTCTGCCGGATGTAGGATCCCACCGCTTAGAAAAAAATACAGCCTGGTGTCTTTGTTAAGATAAAAGCTAACGTCAGTTATAATGAAGCAGGAGTCTTAGGCAGTGATGTTTGTCAATGTTTATCTCTGTGAACTTGGAATTAGAATGTATTGGCTTTTCTTAAGTGCTGTCAATAGTTGGAACCTAACCTTCGGTTGTGAAATTGGGCCCATGTTTTCGAGTGCAACGTTTTTCTGATTTAACTTCGTATGAGGGGTATATACCAGTAGTTCTTTCACCATGTGACTACGTATTTTGGTAACAGTTGTATATACAATGTTAATCTAATTACACTGCATGCAAAGGGTTGGGTCCAGCTACAAACATGAATAACTTTCACCTTGTTGGTACAAATCAGCTGTTAAATGTCCAGAACTACTGGGACAAATCCAGCATGAATATTTGCGTAGTCGTCTTTCAAATATTACATGATCAGATAATTAAAATACACTTACTGACAATAACTTCGAATCGCATGTGAAATATGGCACGACCATAAAATAATACATGTTGTAGAAAACTTAACAAGGCATCGCAGGATTGAAAACACTTGGATTTGTCACGTTTTAAGCTCCGAATACAAGAAACAACTCTGGTAATAACGAAACCAGGTTTCTGAAATTGATATAGATAGGTATGTTGTAAACAATACATTATCAAAAATTTCTTTCTTTAAGCTCAAACTCGAAGTTTACAGTTTAAAAATGACAGGTGTCCCGAATTCATTGCCAGTGAGTGTACAGTGTGCCAATAAGAGTCCTGGGAAACTAACATGGGAATATTTTTATTTAAATAACAAGATAAATGGTGGAAAGTTTTCGTGAATTGTATGTATTTGTGGTTATATAATTTACGTATATAAGCTAAGTGGCACTCAGTGCTTTCTATGTCTTGTTTTTAAGTTTTATTAATCTTATTAACTAAATTCAGTGCCGATCAACTGAACCTATATATTTTTTTTATTTGATGTCTTGCGCAATATTCGCTTGATTATTTACCCTTTGTTTCTTTGTTGATATATTTATCGAAGTGTTTTCCATTTCAATTGTTACATAAGTATTTTACCATACAAATCTATGCAATATCTGTGCCCATATCTGAGCTATGCGTTTGTTTTCGAGCATTTATTTCACTCGGTGACAATGATGATGTTTGTTGATTTCTAAAGAAGTGTGTTATATTAATATTTTAACAAATTATCTATAATTCCATGCGATTTCAAACAGGGTAATGCATTAACACGTCGTATTTTATGTGACAGTGAGTGGTAACATTTGTAGATTGTGGGCGGTTTGGATTGGTTTTGGTTCTAATACGAATTTTTCAAAGGATATTGTTTACAATATTATTGCATAACGAAATTTATTTACTCGGTCATAATATTTCAAATATTTATTGAAGGCCTAGCGGTAAATAAAGCTTTAATTCAAATTGTTTCTATGTCTTAGCAACCACATGACATGAAGATGAAAATTATACACACAATATTATTAGTATAGTGACCGGAAATAGGAGCTTCTTTTTGTCGCTTAAAATAGTGTGAGTGTCGTAAAACGACTGAATAAAGGGAGATTTTCAGATATTTGTTCAATTCCATAAATCGAAACAATAAAATGTCAATAACACTAATCAAGAACCACCGACTTCCTGATGGGTTAGATTCGTTTGTGAAAATTGCAAATTGAGAGTTAATACCTAATTTACGATTTATTTATGGGTCGACAGAGTTACTTTTTCCGTGTCAAGTGTGAAACAATACTTTCACATAATATTCTCACATATTTTATTATTATTATTATTATCATTACTTTGTTATAATTGCAATTATCAAACACGGCACAGTAAATTTTTCGAAATTTAATGTGCGGAATTTAGAATGAAATTTCGTTCAGCTTAGTTTACTGCGTTCGTTCTCCGTGGTTTACACTGGTATGGTGGCAACGGAAATGTTTTGCAATGTACAGTCAGTAGCACATCAAATGTGACACTTTGAATTTGCACCGAAGCGGCTTAGAGTTGGAAGTTAAATCTTAATCTTCTGTCAAACTTGATGTGCTCCTAATACTATATCAATTAAGATTTTTGTTCGTATTAATGTTGAAGGGTTACGACGAAAAATCTAAGTTGATAACTGATTCTTGCCTTCCGGTTAAAGGTTGAGACTTATAAACCAAACTTAAACTAACAACGAGAATCGACTTCATCTAGCAAGCGTGAAGGTTGTCTTTTTTTAATAGTGCAAGTGAAATTTGTAAAAGTCGGACAAAGTTTGAAGTTTTAAAAACAAATTGGCGACTCAGACTTTAAAAAGTTTACTTGATAGTTTTGTTTACTTGATATACACTTGCCTAAGCGACTTTAGAACTGTAGGTTTTAAAAAAAGTCGAAGTTTGTTTTATAAATCTCAGAATAAGATATTTTATGATTTTGGTAATAGCTTTCTGATATGCCTTGCATAACGTGGTGCGGGATTATGGCTTTAATGTTTTTTCTTATGTGCACCCAATAACCAGTGGAATTTGGGCATTTTGTGTAAAATGTAATTATGGAAATAACATTCGCAGCTTATTTAAATATTCTTCCGTCTTGCCGGTTCGGTTTTACATCTACGACCTTAAGCGACCTTACAATGTCTGCGGCTGTAAGAATGCCCTTATTTGTTGTATCGTTCACGGCTCTAGAAAACTTGAGTTTTACACACTGATGTATCAAATATTACTTGCATGTACAAACAATCTTCAACTATTATAAGGGATTAATTAAACTATTACTATGTCTTTTAGTATTTATTTTTTTTAAAAAAACATTTCGCAATGTCGGAATACACCATTAAATAGTGTTCCGGCGTAAAATTCACAATGAGAACAATGTCGGTTTATTACTGGTTTTATACGTGTTGGATATATTTTTTATATTTACATAGAACAACAATATTTCACATGATTGGAAGTCACCATTAAATAGTGTTCTAGCTTAAAATAAACTTATAGATATATATACTTTTGAGAACATGATACATATTTGTAACATACCAAGTCAATTTTATATTTACTATCCTATATCTAGTTTATCTTAATGTAACATACTATAAATACGTCTTAAAATTAGACATTCAGTAGGTAAATACTTAACGTATTTTTGGATGATGTTTACATCTACTCTACCAGAATATTATGATGAGTTATACTAAATGGGAGAATATCAATATGACTTCACTGACTGGTGAAACAATAACTGCGAATGCAATTCTGGTTGCAATTTAAGTAACATACATTGCAAACTTCATACATAAAGTGTTTGTCAAGAATACTACACCTTATAATAAGTAGGTAGCATTAAAAAGTAATTACTTAGAATTAACGTCGATATTTGAAGAATGTTGAAAAATCATAACTATCACGAACTTTTTTCCAATTAGGTTGTTCATCGAGTTACGTTTTAGAAAACTAGAAACGTTTTTAAATATTTTGGTCAACTAAATTCTGATAAAGCTGTAAACATCATTCGGATATTTGAAAATAGTTTTTATGAATGGAGTTTTAAACAAGAGTCCTTATCTACCCGTGTATTATATGCACAATACTGACAATAATTTAGATAAACAAATGGAGTAGTCCAACGCATAAGTTGTATGTGGTTCTACTACATACTAAAGCTATCAAATCCAATCAATGAAACAATATCGCATTTTGACACTTTATAAAGCTAAGTAGGTACTATATTGACACAAAATCTTACACATATTCTTGCATGAGTTTCCTTACATGTTTAAAAAGACGAAGTTTCTTGTATGTAATCAGATTCAAATTTTTTTGTTTCGGTTTCAGTGAAAAATCAGGTTTTCTGACTTGTGGTATCTGGACTCAAATTAGGAAATTGTACTATGAGTACCATAGCAATAGAATTCACTAGGGCACTACCCAGAACGCTCAGACCACAGAACTAATTAAAATTCATTTTCCAAATTCGTGCAACCGGGAATCAAATCCGGGACCTCGTCGTCCAGTGCTCACAGTGTAAACAGTTGGGTCACCGAGGTTGTTAACAACTTAATAGTACATGTGAGTGTCTAGGTTTGTTTTTGTTATGAAACCTTACAATTCGCAGTATTAATATATGCTGCATAATGCTTATACGTTATTTTGGTCATTGTAGATATTTACTATTCACAATGTCTCGTTTAATCATGACTAGATAATGCCGATAGCAAACATGTCAAAATCACTTCCAAAATGTCTGCAATATTTCTGAATGCGTAAAAACTCTATTCCACTTTAATTAATCATTTTAGGTTGTGGTTGCAGGAAATCATGGTTAATTTGCGAGTGTGCCAATGTGCGAATACTGAATATTTTGTAAGTATAATCCTCGAGGTATCAAAAATAATTTCAGTAATTACATTTTATAAAAATAAGAAATCACCTTCAAAGGAAAGGTATTGGCTTCCCTCCTTCCAATTTACTTACTTTGTTCGAATTTTTAGCTCCGTCTAGACGTCTTTATTGTGTCTTTTTATGCGTAGCGATTTACTACGTGGTTCCGTAGTGAGGCGTAGCAACCCTGGTGTCCTTTCTGCACTGAACGAGTACCCACGCTCTCGCGCTGGCATTATGGGGTTGCTAAGGAGCATCAATGATGTATCCTGGGTTGAGCTTGCTGGTAAGTCGCCGTATACTGAAATATCGCATCCTCGTACAACGTCGCTCCTCAACTCCGATGCTTGTAAAGAAGTGACATCTTCAGAATCGGTGTCGTCTTCGTCCGTTTCATCCAAAACTCTGTAATCATTCACAATTTACTATGTTTTAAAAGAAAACAGTATTTGTATTCGCTTGGCAAAGTATCAAAACATCGCAATTGGCCACCATATTCGCATAAAGCAATGGAAATGTTATTTTCTTTTTATATTTTTTTAACGCACACGCTCATAGCCCCGCACTAGGGAAACCCTGTGTCGCGAGTGCCATGGACACACAATTAAAATATTTAGAATTCAAATATTTCACATTTTTTAGTTAGACGGAAGCATGAGTAACATGGTCAAGATTTGACATACTTCTTAGGCATTCTCACCTTGTTTCAATTTTATTCATTCTCTGCTTTAACTTTTCCTGTTCTTCACCAACACGTGAAATTAAACCTTCCAAGCGATTGTTGAGCATTTCTACAGTTGTTTCCAATTTAACTACGGTTTCTTCCAATGTCTGTTGGGTACTGTGTGCGTTTTGAAACACCGCCTCGTCTAATAAGCCGTCCTGCAATGAAAATTTAATTGCTTGTATTTTTAGAATATGTATAATCAATAGGTTCGTTAACCATTACCTCAATTTAAAAAAGGTTATTTAAATGAAACTAATTTCTCCGGATCTATGTCTATGTATTTATTTTTTTAAACACACCAACATTAAGCTGTGATCATGGGACCTGTAAAAAGCACAAAACGTTGGTTTGTTTGAAAAAATCATTGTTTCATATCCAGTGTGCAATCACAAAAATAAGAACTCGAAAGTTATTTAATTTCAGGTAAAATTAAACGATAAGGATCTTAAACAGTTAACGATTAATGTATAAGTATATTCGTAGTATTTTGTTTAACCAACGATCAGTGGATCAATTAATTAAATTATGTAAGTAAATGTAAACAATAATCGTACCTTACGTAGAAGCTGACATCCACGTTCTGTGAGCGTATTCCTTGCATCCGGATAGTCAGCGAGAGCTTCCCATAGGTCCCTCTTAGCCAAGCAGAAGAGATCAGAGTATCCTAGAGCACGGACGTTGGCCGTTCGTCGGTTGCCTGTGCGATTACCAGCGATTTCTAGAACACTTACTTCGCCAAAAACTGATCCTGCGCTGAGAGTAGCTAATACAGTTTTTCCGTCATCCGCAACTACTTGTAGCCTGCCTCGTTTAACTATGTACATTTCTTTTCCGACGTCTCCTTTTCTACATATGTAATCACCTGGACTGAATACTTGTAGTTTTAATTTCAATACTAAAGCTTCCAGGAGTCCTGGTTCGCAATCTTGAAATATCCTCACCTTTCTCAATGTATCCAGATGTACTCGAATGGCTATTTCCGCTTTTAATTTATCGGGTAGCGAAGAGAGAACATTTTCTTCATCGAGAGCTCCGCTCTGAGCCCAAGTGTAAGCAAACCATCTTATAACACGCGCCTCAAGTTCGCCGCTTACTTTTCTAAATGCCATGTACTGTTTAACTCCGTCCATTTTGTTTTGAAACTCTACTCTAGCCACATTCATGTTCGAAATCATTGATCCGATGTTTCCTACTATTGTGGCAAAAATTAAGACACCTGCCAGAAAATCTGCCACTACAAATAAATATTCGGCGTCGATTTCCGGTTGCGGTGTTTCACCAATAGTAGTAAGAGTCAAGGTAGACCAATAAAAGCTATAAATATATTGATGAGCAAGTGATTCATTTCGTGAGCCGGTTAAGTTGTACACCCAATTATCTGTCCCAAATCCTATAGCGTAACTTATAGCGAAGTACATACACGCATTCCAATGAATCAATACGAGGATCGCCATTACGACCTGAAAAATAATACCTTCTTTTAATGTCATCAGGTATTTAAATAAATTCGTTTATTATGAGTAACCGGTACATTAATTATAATTAATAATCGTTTGTCTAACCTTGCAAATCCTGAAGGCGTTCGGATAGCTAGTGGCAGTCTCAGTACGGTCGAACCACTCCCACATTCGAGGTAGGCGAAATAGTCGATTGAGTCGCAAAATAACAGGGCACGGCAAACGTTTCTGGAACACAACCAGTATTGACGATTCAGTAATCACCAAGATAAAGAATGAGTACGGTTTGAAAGCTTCATTGTAAGTTACTGAGAATAAGAACAGAAATGCTTTGGCACTAACGTAATCGCAAGATCCTGGTCTCCACCAGAAGTACGCGAAATCAGTGGGCAGCAGGGACACGAAATCATATTTCCAGGCGTCCGATTTGAGATAATATCGTCTGAGCATTTTTGGATCTTTAACCATGAGACCTTGTTCAAGGTATCCTGTAACAAAATTAATATTCTTGAAATCGCATTCTACATATTCACGCGAGAAAGTAAAAACCTTGTAGGCCATATTTCTTGAAATACATGGGCAAATATTTGTTGTTGTAAATTGCACTTTATGACATTCAAGCACCGTTTAAATTTGTGGATTTAAGGGTCTTGTTTGAATAACTTGTGTTGCTGAGCGTACCTGGTGTGATAAAACTTTCCATTCACTAGCGAATACAGAGGGGTATTCGCATTAGTACCTCTATTCTGTGTTTCTTTACTCCTACACACATTACAATGTAAGGGTAAAGAAATAATCAATCAATGACAAGTCGGCGACGGTCCTGTACTATGCGAGAGTTCGCAATGCAATATTTGTTCGGAAAGAGCGACAAGGCAGGGTCGAATGTTTGTACACACGTTAGCTAAATTTGATGACGCAAGGCGCGGTCCGGTGTGTGGGTGTCAAATTGTTGATTTGCGAACTCACTTCGAAAGCAATGCCCGTAACTTACTTTGTCATGAGTGGTATCGATTCAGGAGGCTGTTATGGAATAGCGCATAAAATGTCTTGCTAGCGCTAGTGAATAGTGGAGGACAAGGCCGAGCCGTCTGACATAAGTCAATAAAGGACGCTGTGTCTGTTTGACCTAACCGAAACAGGTGACTTGAACTCGGTCGAACTATAAAAAGTAGATCCAAGGGTCCTGGTCATAGAGGTGATTCACCTATTGGAACTGCTTGATGAATAGAATAAATACCCATGTAGCGTCAATAGGTATAGCTTAATAACTGTAACGGAAAATATGTAAACACTGAAAGGAAAATATTCTTTTGACACATGATACACCTAAGTAAGTGTCTGTCATCGTTCAGATTTGATCGAGCGTTCGCCCATTGTGTCGCGGTAACCTACCCGCGGACTTTAATATCCTACTTATTAGGAAGAATACATTCATGCTACCTATTCGTCTTAGGTAGCGATCAAGTCTTAGGTAACGATCAATGATAGATATAGGTTTGTACTGATCTGCGTTTTCGTGACTAAAAGATGGCCATTTTCTTTTAATTTTAAGTTTTATTTTTAAGGCGAGTCACTGAAAAAGAACCGGGAAAGTATTTTACTAGATCAAATGTTTTAGGCGTTTGCTACAACACAACAGTCATGTAAAAAATATACGATTAACCTAATGGTATTGTCTAAAGAATGTGCTAATTCGTTATACGATAGGATGTACTTTACCCGATCATATAAAATCTCAAAAACAGGCAGTCTAAAATTCATTATTTAAGAATAATATATCTAATTTTGCACATAATATTGTATATTTTATGGAGATAAAATTGTATTGAAAAGATGAAGATGAAGATGTATTTAAAAAAAAAATCTCTTTAAGTTCTACAGAGAACCGGCAAAATTTTGGTTTTCAACTGAAGCCTTATACCTATAAATTCACATTTATCACAAAATTTGAAAATTGCGCAGCAGTTTAGCGTCACGCCCCGCTACACAGTCAGTCACCATCGGGTGCTTGTCAACGTCGGATCTGTGTCAAATTTTCTCCACTTTTATATTGATTACCTCACAATCAGATACAAATGAAAATGCGAACTTCCTGCATAGTCAAGGATTCTCTGAAAGCAGGTGCTTTGATTTGCGATAGATAGTCACATTTGCATTAAAGGAAATCATTCGCTTGATATGCGGGTGAACGCAGTGAAAAGTAGTAGGTGTAATAGGTTACAATCGCAAAGCAAATACCTATCGCTTATCGCTTAATTTTTTAACTCATTTTATACATGAATAATTAATCATACAGCAAAAACATGAAATGAGTTCGTCCGGTCAGAATACTGAGCTACGTGGAGAATTGCATGCGTTTTAAAAGCTTATAAATTAGTGACCATTATTATATATTATCTATTCAGAATTTTCCATTATATTGTAATCACTCCTTTATGTAGGTAACTTACCTTCATGCATATGAATTATGGTATCAAAAACGTAGATTGCGTCGCACAGGTAGTCGAGTATAAACCAGACGAATGTCAGATTATCCAATTCCCAAAACACGGCTCTACCAATGACGAATACCACATTGTAGAGAATTGCCAACGAGACCATAGCCAGCCACTGCAACACGTGTAACACTTTACAATGTGAATTCTTCTTTTATGTGACACTCTTAACGGAGCGGTAGTGGTCATCATGAAGTATGTTTGTCTTATGTCTGATGTGGCTCGCTTGATGATATGTGATTTACGTATAATATCTTACAGCGTTACTGAGTTCAAAGCTACCATTAAATCATAAACACCGAATTAATTTCATTACATTCAACTAACTTCGATTTTTAGTGCCTCAGGCAAGGTCCTTATTATATAAGTTCAGTATAAAGTCTGCGAGATATGAAAACTTTGTTTAAAAGGGTCCTCTACAGGTTAAGATGCATAGTTCTACCAGGTCACGTGGCCGTGACATTCAAATAATACGTTTGATGTGCATACATAATTTATGATTTAAGGGCTTCTTCATATTTACTTGGGACATGGTTTTTTAATTTTGTAGAATATGTATCATTGTCTTAAACATTTCTTACTTCTCTTACTATTTTTATTTTTTATGATACATTTTTATGATGTAAGTAACAGGACGAACAAGTCATTATTTTTTATGATATGATGAAGGGAAGGGTGCCGATTAATTTATAGGCACATGGGACTCGACAACTATGTGTCATTCCCTCAGATCTTTACGATTTAAAGTTATGAGTGGCACTGCAAGTGCTATGGACAGGCGTGTCGCTTAACACCAGGCGCACAACTTGTTCGTCCTGTCAATTGCTGTCATAAAGAAAAAGATATAGAGAAATGAAGTTGATACGTACGTGATAATGGTAAGATTGAGTTGGATCAAAGGCTAATTTTAAACCACAAAATAATTTGGAACTTTGAGCTTGGTATAATGGCTCCTCGGGATCTGTGAAGGTCTGCGCTGAGAATTTGTTGAGGAATAAATCGGGTTGCTTGATAGCGTTGGGTTCCCCACTGATACGGCATCGTATATTTCGTGTCAAACGGTTGAATTGCCGCCTCACCCAATTGCTCCCTGGATCTGTTTCGCTGACACCCTACAAAAATATACATAAACGTTATTATTGATTATTTTAAATTGGTCAGTATAGTATATTACTTTCAACTATAAAACAACTGTAACTAACTGTATTCAAATTGACTTTGCGCTTTTGTAGACTTAATATGCTTTCTACAAATAACCATTTAATATTTTCCACTATCTGTCAAGCGTGGTTCTTACCCTTGAACAAACAAACATCAACTTAATATATTGCGTAACAAGCAAAATACCGCTTCATGGTCACGTAATTTATCCCATGATTATTTAAGGTTACAATAATGTGAAGTTCTTGGTAATTTTATATTAATTAAAGAAGGATAATGCCAAGTGAAGGACATTCCTGTATATAAGGTATCATAGGTTGCGATATTTAATTAGTAGGGCGCCTTCACATTAGATGATCATAGAAGCGCTACAGTGGCGCCACTGTGGCGCTGCAGCTGCGCCATTACTAATTTTCATACAATATTTAGAAGCACAGCTCCAGCGTCACATTCATGTCACGCGCGCGCCACTTTTGGAGACTAGATTGATATCCGTGAACTCTACGCCAACTTAGTTTTTTGGTCATTTTCTGTTTTTAATGTAAACAGTCTTATTATATTTACTAATATGGTGCTCCCCTAAATTTGTAAAAAAAAGAAACTTAAAAACAAAATTAGAAAAAAAAACAAAAAAGAAACAATTTTGTTAAAAAAAGAAACAAAATAAAAAGAGAGTATACATGCTCTGTATCATAAGTAACAAAGTAGAAAAATTCGTTTGATTCTACCAGAAATTTTTCCATGGGAGCTCCCCGTATAGCGCCTACAGCGCTAACAATTGGATCATCGAGCTCGTAATATTGGTAGTTAAACTATGTCATTAAAATTAAGGCCTAAATAACATGTTTGGGTGTATTGTATGCTGAAAAACAAAAATAATCATGACACATAAGCATGTGGTTTCATGCCGTTTCCATTATTAGTATTAATGTAAATGTTCTTTTACGATTCTTGAATATTTAATTTAAAGTATTTAAAGATACATTCATTAAAAAAACTATAATTATACATATATTATACGAATTATTGTATTGTGCCTAATGGCACAGACAATTTTAGAGCCAATTACTTACCTCGTTGTAATCAATTTGAAGGTCGATAATTGCAATGAATCTGTGCTAGTTTTTCGAGAAATTTAAGAAAACATTTTAATTGTTAAACACACCAGCTATTAACAATTCTAATATTGGTAATTAAAACATCTTCAATGTTATGTTTTTAAACCTTCTATCTAACTATCACTGGCCACTTCAATATTAAAATGAAAAATGTTGACAGTTGACGATACCGGTAAAATACATAAGGTTATTTTAATTTTTTATTGAATTGATATTCAATTATTTTTTGTGAAATTACTCCACTAGTTTGTTATAATTATTAATACAAAAATCGAACACTCAGAAAAAAATTCCTTCGATCCGGCCGGATTCGTACCGAAGTCTCTAGCTTACCGTGGCAGACGCTATATCAACTAAGCATACATAAGGTTAAGCATACTTAATACATAAGGTTATGTTTGGACAAAAATAGAATTCTTTTTTCAAGACTTTTCGATTTGTATTTTATATTGATCTTTCTCTATATTGATCAGAAGTGAGGTTTCTAAAATTATGCGTACTCAATTTGTTGACAACTTATGTGTAGAGTCTCCTACAACGCGGTTTTCATATAAGGCAGAGCGAAAATTGCGTACAGCCCTCCTACAGCGCGGCATCCATATAACGCGGTTTCTATTATAACGCAGTAAGAATAATCTGATTTCTATTAATTCCGAGTCTCATAAAGGGCGGTTTCCATAAAGCGCAGCAACGGTTTCCTATAACGCGACACGAATTAATCACGTTCTAGGAGGGTTGACTGTACTCGTCTATCGAAAGACTGAACTGCTGGCAAAATAATATATTTCTAGGCTCATACACAACCAGTTACGGCAGTTTTTTTATTATTATGTCTTAACTGCTTGGTTGGTTAGTTCATTGACGTATATTGGCAAATAATTAACGAAAAACAGCGCCCAATTGCTTAGTTTTCAGCAATTAGTTCAATCGTGATATTGAAATGATTGTAGATTGTTATGGCGATTGTACGCGTGTCTGCCCTTAAAGCTATTTTGTGTTGCCGTGACACGATTTGAATCTTCAGTTATAAAAATTGAAATTTGGAAAATACAATCCAATTTGATCCAAAATCTTAATTGTCATATGACAGATTTTCTTAAGCGACGGATATTAAAGGTAAGTGCGTGGTCGAAGAATAGGTACGTAAGTAATTAATGGGACATTATGATGCCCATTTGTCATAGAACGTGGGCTTTATGACTCACGGCGTATCGACTCGCCTCGAGAGGTATAATATAGATACATAGAGCTACATACTATAGGTATTGTTATGTACATTGCTGAAGATGGTATGATTTAAGGGGTTGGTTTTGGTAGATGCATATTAAAGTTGCACGGACATCCACTAATATACACAAATTACTTCGAAAATGCTAACATTTTTAAACAAATTACTCGCAGGGCTATGTTACTAACATCATAAACAACCACTTTTGTTTTTTGCTTTTACTAATTCATTGGATTTTACTTTCATACTAAAATGAATTAATTACATTTAGATAGATCTTTTTTTTTATAATATCTAGTGACGAGACAAATATGTCGTGCGCCTGATGGTAAGCTTCACGCCTGTCCAAAACAGTTGCAGTGCCACTCAGAGCTTTAAATTGCAAACATCTGAGGGGCACTGCCAGTGCGCCCGTCACTCGGAAACATAAGTTGACAAGTCCTATGTGCCTGTAATTTCACCAGCACCCTTACCCTTCAAAACCGGAACACAGTAATGCTGACATTACTGCTTGATGGCAGAAATAGGTAAGATTACTGGAGGCAGTACTTCTCTGGACGAACTCTTTCACAAGGAGCTCTACTGCTACTAAATCAGTTTTTTCGCTTTTGATCGCTAAACTGTTATAAGTCTGTGCAGCACGGGGGTGGGAGACTTTCCTGAGGATGCTTGCATGTTTGAAATTATTCCACCAAATTCAGATGTAAAAGGTGTCAGACAGTACAACAAAAACTTAACAAGTTTATTTATGATAAATTTATTAAATATTGTAAAAAGTCATGGTTTTTGATGTTAGTAATATAGGCCTGTGAGGTTGTTAGTATTTTAAAAGTAACCCTGTATACAATGCCATAGCTACAGCGCATTGTTAACATGTAAAATTGTTAATCATACATCAAAAGTATTTTTAGCATTTGAAAATTACAAAAATAATACGAAATACATGAGTCAAAATTGTTAACTCTCCTATTTAAACATAAAAAAGTATCGACTAATTTCATTCGTAGAATCTTTAAATCTCTCTACTGAAAAATAATCATTTTTAAGATGTGTCCTTCTTACATCAAGGGTATAAATGATAATAGCGCACACCTTCTTAGCACCACACGCCATCCGCGGATGCCATGGATACACCTATACAACCATAAATTAGTAACAATAACGCATGCACTCATCCAACCACAAATTTGTGATAATAACGCACACACTCATAGCCCCACACGCCATCCGCGGATGCCATTGACACACACCTATACAAACACAAATTAGTGATAATAATAATAATAATAACGCTCACAATAATAATAACGCTCACAATCAACATAGCCCCGCACTAGGGAAACCCTGTGTCGCGGGTGCCATGGACACACACATAGACAACCACAAATTACACCCAAACTCACGAGAGAAATAAATGTAGGCCATACAAGTATTTCTCCCAGCCCGGGAATCGAACCTGGGACCTCTGCGTGGCAGTCCTGCATGGTAACCGTTCGGCCACGGAGGCAGTTCATAAAAATAATAACGCATGCACTCATACAATCACAAATTATTGATAATAATGCACACGCTCATAGCCCCACACGCAATCCGCGGATGTCATGGATACCCTCCTATACGACCACAAATTAGTGATAATAACGCATGCACTCATCCAACTACAAATTAGTGATAATAACGCATACACTCACAGCCCCACACGCCATCTGCGGATGCCATGGACACACACTATATAACCACAAATTAGTGATAATAACGCATGCGCTTATCCAACCACGAATTAGTGAAAATAACGCATATATTCATAGCCCCACACGCCATCCGCGGATGCCATGGACACACACGTATACAACCACAAATTAGTGATAATAACGCATGCACTCATCCAACCACAAATTAGTGATAATAACGTACACATTCATGGCCCCGCACTAGGGAAACCCTGTATAGCGGATGCCATGGACACACACATGGACAATCAAAAATTAGTGATAAAAACGCACACACTCGTAGCCCCTCACTAGGGAAACTCTGTACCGCGGATGCCATGGATACACACACAGACAATCACAAATTATTATATTATAATAATTATTAATTATATTATTACGCCCAAACTTACAAGAGAAATAAATATAGACCACACTAAAATTTCTCCTGCCTCGGGAATCGAATTCGGGATCTCTGCGTAACAGTCCTGCATGGTGACTATTAGGCCATGGAGGCAGTTAAATTTATATTGCATTTCTTATAATATAGTGATAATTTATGAATGAATCGTTTTAAATTAGTAAAGTAATTAATGACTACTTTAAATATCAATTTAAGGTTATTAATATGTCGCAGTTTTTAAAACCCGACGCAAAAAAGGCGAGATATAAGTTTAAAGCTTTTGTCTGTGCATTTCGATTTTTTAAATTTATTTTTTATTTATTCGCACGTCTATCTGTGCTATCGTAGCTCCCAAACGGAAGTACTGATCTCTAAGTATTTTTATTCGAAGGCTGGTTTAATCGAGATAGTTCTTAGCTATGCTTTTTACATCTGCTCAGTTGCTTAAAGATCATTAGCTCTATTAGTGTATGGATCTCAGCCATAATATTGATAATTCTTTTACTTCCCCTCGTAAATTCGTATGTAAATCCGATGGCATTACGTAGGGCGCACTATAAGTTTCCGGAATTGGCTACTTACATAAACAATATTTAAAAAGTAATTACAACATTTGAAAATGGAACTCTTTGGCTGTAAAATGCAGTTTGTTTCATCTGACTGTCACTTGTTTTTACATTGTGGCGTCATTTATAGAAATTGGTTGTCTACATCACCATGGATTTAACTCGTGAAAATTTTAGTAGTATGATTTTTTACGATTTTGGGTGTAACTTAACAGCTCAGCGGAGCTTCGCTCGGCTGCAAACAGCTTTTGGTGATGAAGCACCATGCAAGACGACTATTTATAGCAGGTTTGCAGAATTCAAACGCGGTCGTGTGAATCTCAGTGACGAATTTCGTGATGGTCGCCCGTCCACTGCTGTGAACAACAAAAACATCGATGGTGTGCGCCGTATGATCAAAACAGACAGGCATGTGACATACTATGAGGTTCGGGCATCTTTAGGTATAGGCATAAGTCAAATACAATCAATACTACACAAACATTTGTGTGTGAAAAAGCTGTGCTCTCGGTGGATCCCACACAATTTGACTGTGGCTCAAAAAACGGATCGCATCACTTGGTGCAATGCCATGCTTACCAGATTCAACGAAGGGGCGTCAAATTTGGTGTGGGATATAATAACAGGTGATGAAATATGGATTTATAGTTACAATCCCAAAACAAAGCAGTAGTCGAACGTATGGGTCTTTCGAGATGAGCCGAAACCAACCAAAGTGGCGCGCATGCAAAGTGCCTCTAAGCGGATGATTACTTGTTTTTTTAATAAAACTGGACACGTGGCTACTGTTGCTTTGGAAAATCGTTGTACCGTGAATAGTGATTGGTACACGACCATTTGTTTGCCGGAAGGTATTGACAAACTCCGTAAAAATAACCGTACACACCGTATCATATTGCACTACGACAATGCCAGTTCTCACGGTCAGACAGACAAACGGATTTTTGAACATGAACTACGTTGACCTTATGAGCCATCCTGCGTACAGTCCCGACCTGGCACCTTGTGACTTTTATTTATTTCCAAAAATTAAGAACCAGTTACGCGGTCAACGATTTTCATCACCTGAAGAGGCTGTCGAAGAGTATGAAAAAT
>NW_020653200.1:7255713-7283267 GCF_003589595.1 Hyposmocoma kahamanoa
CATTAACGCTAACGGAGAATATTTTGAGAAACAATAAATTCATTTCTGATCATTTATAGTATTTTTTTCTTATTCATTCCGGAAACTTATAGTAAGGCCCACGTACATTAATGTGGTAACCTTGACAATATCCAGACTACCCAACTCCAAATTGGCTTACAGATGTTGACTTTTATTGACTGGTGTAGGTACGTTGTTTGTATTGGAGGTTTTAAATTTTTTTTTAAATTTTTTTATAGAGTATGATAATGTTCCCACTTGGTTCCAATTTCGTAATCATTTCAATATTCACCACGTATTTTCTTAATTCGTTTCCTTACCATGTGTTCGTTGCAACCAGGGTACATACGTTGCCGGACGTTTTTATGGTATTGCTTAGTGTCAGTTAAAGTATGAACTGTGAATTTAAAGCAGCCTACCTCGACTGTTTTATTCCACCTTGTCATTGAGAAAAATTTCGTAACAACTTTGGTCGGCTTTATTTTTAGCCGCCCGTAACGTGAGTGTAATTTCTTTTCCCGTAAGGATTGAGAGTTGACTTAGGATTCATGGTTTTGATTAAGGTGTCAATTTATTTCGTTACGCAATATCTACTGCAAGAATAGAAAACTAAGAAATATGTCAAAGTTGTGTTCGATTGAAACTTTTTTTACTTTCTTGTTAAACTACCAAGTGACGGGACGAATAAGTCCTGGGCCTGGTGATAAGCGACACGGTTGTTCATAACAGTGCCACTCAGAGCTTTAAACCGCAAAAACCGAAGGGGCGCAGTGGCAATACTGAGACATAAGTTGACAAGTCCCATGTGCCTGTAATTTCACCAGCATCCTTACCCTTCAGAACCGGAACGCAATAATGTTCACATTAATTGGGCGGCAGAAATAGTTAAGGTAGCAGTACTTCCCTGGACGAACTCTTTCACAAGGAGCTCTATTGCTGCTAAATGCCCATAGTAATCTACAATTATCTAAGGTTTAATTTGTCAAGCTCAAATATGCTTTATTAACATGAAGACAATTATCATTTACATGAAAACTGAAAACTGACCAGTACGTCAACAATCTTCCGTCCAAGCTAACGTAGCAGCTACATTGTGATAGCAACTTGAAAGTAAAATAAAGAATTTTAAAATATTTGTCATAAACAGTTTAACATTATGTACCAAAGAGCGGTTAACTCCAATAAATCGGTTCCTTATACATTAAAATGACACTTAATTTCGTAGTTTTCTTTTTATCATATTAGTTGTGTAACAGAGCGAACACATGATAGTTATTTTCATAGAAAAATGCCAAAGATATGTGTATTATATATAAAAAAAGTCAGCTTGGAGAGCAGTAAACAGGCAGTAGCAGAGAGAAACCAATTGTTTACACAAATAATAAATTACAACTATTTCACAAAAAATAAAGAAGTAGCAGCAGACCTCGTGAAAGAGTTCATCCAAGGTAGTACTGCCACCTTAGCTATTTCCACTCCAAGCGGTAGGTAATGAGAGCATTACTGCGTTTCGGTTGGTGAAATTACAGGCACATGGGACATGTCAACTTATGTCCCAGGGTGACGAGCGCTGTTGCAGTGCTCCTTAGATCTTTGTGCAACTGCAACTGTTATGGACAAGCGTGACGCTAACACCAGGCGCAGGACTTGTTCGTCCCGTCACTTGGTATTATATAAAAAAATATAATTTCACAACTACGTTCAGACGTTTCTTGCCTGTGGACCACCGGCCTGGTTCACCTGAGTGGACCACGGGCAATTATTTCTTCCCGTGGTTCACCTCAAACGTATAATATAGAAATACTCAAAACATACATTGGTGGTGACGATTATAATATTTATCGTTTTGGAAAATATATACATAGTTAGACATATATTTTTTAAAACTACGTAATAAATACATTATTTAAACTAATATTGTGAATACTTTCACGCGCTTGTTGATGATAATTTAGGTATTGGCTCGTAGGTGGTTTCGACAGTTTATTCTAGTTATTCAATTTCGAGAGATTATCCTGAAAAATAAATATGATAGATAAAATTGAGAAAAATAGGAGCCTATATAATGTAGCCTAATATAATATAGCCTATAAATAAAATTTAGCAGTTAACAATAACATATCCATTATATTTTAGTTTTATGGATAAAGAACACCTCCATGGCGCGGATCCGTTTTCAAATGCTTTAATTTTATAAAATGGATGTTCCTTGGACAAATAAAACATTGCTACCTTCTGTCAGATTAAAATGAAGTTCTCCACTGCACAATTTATACTTTTAAAATTTAATTTATCCGTATTTTTGTCCTTCAGTTTTAATAACAAGGTGATCACGAGAAAAGAAAAATGTGTAGGTGATCCACGGGAAGAAAAAATTTCCCATGATCCAGTCAGGTGGACATAGGTGAACCACGGGAAGAAATAATTGCTCGTGGTCCACCCATGTAAGTCCGCCAGGTGGTCCACGGGCAAGAAGCGGACAAAATAATAACTGTCAAAAAACACATGTCAAAGTATAGAAAATTAACGTAATTCGAAATATAAATAAAAAAATACATATTGAGTTATATATGCCGTTGTAATCAGCTAATGTTTTTGATTCCAACGGTGTGAAAAAAAGTGTCGCTTATCCCATTTTGCCTTTCAAGCGTCGATTTATATAAAAGGGTCTGCCGCCAACAAGTTACTATGAACATATTTTTTATTTAGCCTCACAAACGGAAGGTTAGTGTAAGTAATTACAGAAAGTAGTTAAGTTAAAGCACATGTAGACGAAATAGACGACGATATAACATCAACTTACGTTTCTGCAAGTACTTACATTGCCGTAGCAACATGTCGCAAAATCGAGGTCGAATGTATGGTAAAAAGTTTACTTCTTCCTTAGAAAAATAACTGGAAATGTGCAAACATGTTACGGCGATTGCTGTACCGTCAAAGTTGTAATTGCTATCACTACAAGCAGGTTACGACACAACAGCAGAAATATTATCCATTTAAATATCATTATTGTTATAGAGGTATAGATTATACAGTAATTAGTTGGCTATCAACAGAATTAACAGAACTGTTGCTTACGTCAACATACAGAAATATTTCAGAAATTGTTTTTTGAAATTTTGTAATAATGTAGAATTACCTATCACAGGAAAAACTGGTCAACAGAGTTGAGAAGAATTCCCAACGCAATAGAATGCGTTAAATGAATTCTGACGTGAAAAGTGATTACGTTAATGTGTGAAGCTAGCTTATAAATGGAAAGTGAAATGTTTTAGATATATAAACTATAAGAAATGTAGCTGAAACTCTTCCAGAAATCAAAAAATTTTGGGCGTTTTCTATAAACTAAATGATATTATATGAACGCCTATTAAACAAGAAGAGAATTCATATGAGATACGTGGTTTTCCCATAAATAAACAACGATTCTCGTTTTATATTATTCTGAAATATGGCTGTGGTTGCGTAATTTATTGAGTAGGCGCACTTAAAACTCAATACCTACATCTTAATTTTCATAATACTGTTCCCAAGTAACGCAATCTTGCTATATCCCTTATGCTTTATCCTTATAGAACCAATTCGATTATTTGTAAGGTCATGACACTAGTGGAAAAACGAGCCTATCTTGTAATTTTAAGTTACTCGTATATAATACCGGTTAAAAGGGTTTGACAAGCAGTTTTAAGTTCCATAACCGCTTTCATATTGTGTAGTCTTTAAAATTAACCAATAAAAGGAACGGATCCATGCCCCACATTTTATTTTATACTACTTAGTACATTCTATAACAATCATCATTTACGTTTTCATAGTACGTTTTGTTACTAATCGCTGTATTCACGCTCGTTTTGTAACCATTATGCGCGGCTCAACAGCATAGAAGAATTTATGATAAAGTAGCTGCATAAGAGATGCAATAATCACTATACTGCTTCTAGAAGCTTTGTAATAATAGTAGGTACTATGATATTGGTCATAAAATAAAATAAATAAAATCGTACTGATTTTACATGCAAAATACATTATAAAATACAAACAATTATAAAATATTAAATAATTCGTTCATAAAAACAATGAAGGAAAATATAATAATAATAATAGAAAACAAAAGTTAAAACAAATAAGCAAATAAAAAAGGATGTCAAAAACTCAGCATTTGAGGACTATGCTAATTATATAGCCCTCGCTGATAATCTGCAATGGCCTGTCATAAAAATAAAACACCACAATTAAATAAAAATAAAAATAAATTTCAAATACTAACACAATCAGTCACTAAATAAATTAAATCAAGTTAAATAATAACAATAATATTTTATATCGTAAATCAGTAACTCGCCACTTTACTCTTATATTTTATTTTTGAATGTATGTACTAGTTATTTTATATTTTTGAATTTATTTGTCTACAGAAATATATTTTTACGTAATTATGCTCAGAATGTTAGAAGAGTTAAAATTAGCATGAAACGAGATGTATTTGTAGGCGCTGGGACTTATTGTGCACGGCCTGTTACGGTTGAATAAACTCCTTTTGGGCACAATTTTATGCTTCCTTCAGTTCCATTTCAACATACAACCGTAGCGTAAGTGTTACACAAGAGTGGAAGAATATTTTTTTCATTATTACTTTATGTTGCGTCAGTCGAAAACTGAAATATGAAATAGAAGTATTAATTTTAAAGTATTATTGCTAATAACAATTAACATGCCTTAGTTATTCGTGAGCATATAGACAGCTAACACTTTCAAGTCCGCAATGTGAATAGATAGTGCTTATTCAAATAATTTGGAAGCTCTATACTTCGTTTTATTTTACCATTAGACAGAAGGAAAATTTGGGTCTTTTATTAGACATATTTCATTAGTTATTTTGTAAGCAAAGCAACTCAAACAAAAAATTTATTAAACACTGAAACAAAATTAATTCTTTCTTGAAACAAAATTATTACGTTTTTTATGTCACTGAATAACATATTTTATTTCAATTTTTTAAGTGTAGTCACTGAATAACACTAAAAAGATAGAAATACATAAATATTATCTTTACATATTTAATTTATTTCAAAGACTTGCACTATAAAAAACTTAAAGAAACAGAGCTTCTAAATATTATATGGATTATTTTTATAAAATAAGAACATGTCATTTGCAAATGTAATTTTGAATCAATTCTGTCGGTCTATTCCTTTACAGTAATTTGTTGACTGAAGAAAAATGTTTACGATCACTGCTACTTTGTAATGCTCATATTACTGGTTTAATGCAGAAATAAATGAGGTGGTAATGTAAGGACATGACTCCTAAAGATACGTCTTCTAAAACTCCAAATTTTTATTATTTATTTGATGATTTTGATGACTCAATTTTTCAAAATCTTTGCAACTTTCTGCTTTATCTTAAGTACAGGGTCAAGTGCGCAACACTTGACACTTAAAATCTAAATTCAACTCTCTACCGATTGACATAAGAAAGGTCTAAAGTGTCAAGCTTTATGTGCTCTTGACTGTACCATTGTGCTGCGCTGTGTAGGTTTTCGCTATTGATTTACTACCATTATAGGACTTTAAGAACAATAGTAATCATATTAACTCTTAACTATGTGTGTCCATAAATATGTTCTTTATGCTAATGAGCAGCAAAATCTTAAATACAGCAAATCTACAGTTTTTATTTATAGTCTTCTATTAATATTTTAAATGTTCGACGGGTTCTATAATAGTAATATTAAGTTTATTGAGTATTTCGATATTTTGCTACCATGATATTAAATTATTTTTTGTAAAATTAATAATACAAAGATCGAACGAGAACGATCGACACGAACCAGCGCCTCTATCATACCGTGGCTAACGAGCTCCCAACTGAGCTACGAAACAAACCAGCAGACGTTACGAATTGTTCTATGTCCTTGTTACAGATCTTGCAGTTTTTGGTTATTAACGACTTTTTTTGCCGTTGCACCATCTGTGAGAAATCTATGAAAAATTCGTAGAGTCTGCTGGTACTTACTTTGGCACAGTTGAGAGAGCGTTAGCCACGATATAGTGGGTTCTATAATATTTTAGTATAAAGTCAAAGGCGGTATTTGCATCCGTTATAGGCTCTTCTTTTGTAGCGGCGGAAATCGTTACGTAACTCAAAGCTACTTCCTGAGCAACTTAAAACTACTTAAGACGCCATCGATTTCTTAGGATTTCGTGATTGTTACACATAGGAAATGAAACTATTTTTCCGGATTTAAATGGCGTAAATTTGTTTTTTCAAACAAATTGGTTTGTTTGAAGAAACAAATATACGCGATTATGCGAAATATATTCATTTCCTATACTTAAGTCGATGTTATAGAACTTAAAGTCTCAACGTAGGCTTCAGTTTCCACTAATATATTGGTTGGAGCGTTACTAATTAATGTCCGTTCGCACAAACCGCTTTAGCTTTATATCCGTCAACAAATAAGTGATTAAAATGCAAACACTTGCAATTATGACATCAGTAGCTCGCTACGTACATACGTATCTATCAACTATAACAATGTACTTACGCTATTGAATTTACGTTGTGTGTTTAGAAAGTGGCTAATTAGCGGGCGTTGTGTTTGTCATTGTATCAGTAGCACGGGTCATCGCAGACCTAATTAACGTTTAGTTAATGGCACTACATTTTACATTTCGGGCATGTGAAGTGGCATGAAACAATCATCGAGTTGATCACTATTCAATAGTTCATCAGAAATTCACATATAAACTTATTTTCGTCTCTATGAAGTGAGACGTAACTTTAATTTGTTATTTTGTAACAGTCGTCGCATTGCCAGAATAAAGAAAGGATTTTCTTAATGACAATGAAAATTATTTTCATATATTAAATGCCATTGTGCTGAACCAGACAATATAAAAGTCGCACAAAGCTAATAACTGTATTGGATCTCAGCGGAAAAATATTTGCTGAGGGATAGATTGACTAAAAATCCATAGAAAATTTTAATTTAAAATAAATGGCATTCAGCGAATTGTCGTGTTGTGCACCATGACTTTCCGGACCTTGGTTACTTTTAGAATCATTATATATTTTTCAGGATTACTAAATTTAAACGTTCATTTCCATAGTTCCATTACATGTATGAATGAGGTAATATTATTATATTCTCGACACAAAACGAATTCTCGGCGCTGTCTTTACGTTTCAACGTCTTAAACAAATTTGTTATTCAAATGTTTCAGAAGCATATTGTTACTTGATTTAAATACTTCCAGAGCATGTTGTCAACTTCACTTAATGACCGTAAGCTCCAATAAGCACTGATGTTGTGTTTACCGCAAAAGCCCGACACGAACATTTCATTTGCGTAAGCTATAAAATGTCACAGAAATTAGAGGTCGAGGCTTATTCACGATCGTCTGGTTGCTACTATCGATTTTCTTGGAAGTAATACTTCTCTTCAACAAGTATTATCTTATGCTTTATTTAATTTAAACTTATATCTGACACTCACCGGGCCCATTCTATTAGTAAGACGAATTTTGTGAATAGTGTATACAGGACTCATTTTATGCAATTACAGTTATACACTTCAGCCTGAATCACAATTCGCACGAATTATTCCATCACACCTTCCCGGACTGTTCACCACACCGAGCTCTTCAACGCAAACAGAGTCATTAGGACTTGTCAACAAATAGTAGATCGGTATCAAAGTAATTGTTAGAGGTTGGGTCACGAAGAGTTAGTACGAAGTCCAATTATAAGAATTTAGTTAACATGAGTAATAGTTACGTGGAAACGATGAGACTCTAATTAATGAAACTATCAATGTCACAGTTACCGAACTATTACTTAAAAAGCGACTACTTAAAAAACGAGTTGCAGCTTCCACAGACGGACAGGGAATGAGCGACAAGTCCAAAATTAATAGTTAGTCTGTGCGTGTTCAAGGCAGCCCCCATCGAAACAATAGGCCATGAGGAGCGCGCAAGAACAGACTTCCCGATGTCAACGTTTATGACGCCTTCGCCATGGCTTCCGCTGTAAATAGTGATTGCCTGACCAACTTCGCTGTAGTAATACGGTTAATTGCCCCCTTTAAAAGATAATAAATTGGCACGGTACATCAATTCGTAGAACCTTTTGTACGTTAACTTATTTTGTTATTTTAGTACCAATGCCCTTAAAGAATCATTACAATATTTTCATGATTCTGTAAATAAAAGTATTAAAACATTTATCTATTTCAGTTACGTTTTTTCTTGTTACTATATTGGTAATTAATTATTGTTTATGGAAGGAAGCGTAGATGACGTGTAGTGGTATTCAAAGAAGTTTAAAGTTATGTTTTTTGCTTGGGAACCTCACATCTTCCAGGTATTATATACATGATGTGTTAGCAGCTCCAACACCGATCTCATGATCGGTAAGGTTCTTTCAAGCATCAAAAAGTGCGTTCCATTCATGGTTTCCCTTTATCAGATTACTAGGCCGATTTGTTTCATTTTATTTTTTGAGGGTCTGCCTTTCTGCTATATAAAATCTTTAAGCCTCTTTAAAATATCAAAGTATGTGTTCCATTTATCAGATTACTATCACGATCTGTGATAATTTCTGAGGGAACTTTTTCGAATAACTAGATTCACATATTTAGTGCCTGTGGAGAATTATCTGATGACGTTGGCAAGATTACCATGCCAGGTGAATTATCTTCAGGCAAATTTGTAGACGAGATTTATTCTAGAATTCCCGTTTCGTGAATTTATTTGTTGGGGTATTTGTAGATTTTTTGCTACCAAATTTATCTATATATCGGCAACTAAGATTTAAAATAATTAAAAGTAACAAAGACGTATTTTCTAATTATTTTGCTTTATTTCATATTTGTTATTCGTAGGACTCGGTCTTATTATGTTTCTGTTCACCTTAAATTGGTAAGGTCTACAAAGTATTTAGAAGTTAAACAACTTGTGAAAAATCTGATGACGTTGGCAACATTACCGTGACAGGTGAATTATCTTCAGGCAATTTTATATACGCAAGCATTGCTGTTTCATAAATTCTGTGTTCTAAGAACTTGGAATAATTAAAAGTAAGCACCACGTTATTTCTAATTATTTTGAGGGAGCGTGTAGGACTCGGCCATGATAGGTTTCCGTTCAACTTATTTTTGAGGTCTGCAAAATGTTAACAAGGAACATTGAATAATCCGTAATGTCTTAAAATAGCGCTATTTTGAAAAATAAGTATTACGTATCTTTACTACTATTCTCTAGACTAAGTTAATTTTCACGAAAATTTCAAAGTGTATTCATTATTTGTTGTTTAATTTATTGCAGTAGTTCGGAACAAACAAATATGCAGTAAAAATCTTTGGAGCATACAACGCATAGTCTCAAGCCCACATTTATTGTTGAATTTTTAGTGGCTTTTATCTATTGATATCACTGAACGGGGTGCATGAACATTATGTTCGTTATTCGTTGGGCTTTTCCTAGAAAGATATTGGTTTTAGTTTTTTTTCTCGCTAACAAGTGTATGAGCAAGCGAGTAAAAGAACTGTGACGTAGAGCCAGGCAGACTCACATGCAGATAGGCAGACGTCGTGACAGATAGTTATGTCGAAAATACACACTTCAAAAAGTGTCTAGGTATCAAGCATGTTATTATTGTTTGCAAATTACTGAGAATCTGGTTTTTATTGAATTTTTTTAACACCAATGGATTTGTTTTGGTCAATTTCAATTTTAATTCATATTTTAATATAATGGACCAAAAAAATTCTCGATGTTAAAAAAATAACAATTAAAAAAACTAATTTTCAGTGATTTGCAAAAACTTGCTCGATCCTTAGACATTTTTGATGTGTGTGCCTAGTTTGACTGCGGCGCCGCAATTATTGTGCGATTCGATTAGGCACAGATATGTCATGCCTTTGAAGTCATTGCGAGGCTACGAATGAACGAAAATCAATGATACATACGAGTATTTGTTTCACGCTTAGCCTAGAGTTCACCGTATCAATTCCAGTAAAAAATCAACATGCGACATGACTTGCGGTAGTTGGTCAGTCATAAAGAGCGTTGTGTTCTTTTGTCTTCCTTTGCATTTAATTTACTCGTTGCATCTGGAACGTACGGAGAACGTGCATAATATATACTTAAAATCGTTTTTAAATTTTCTTTTGATTTCTGTGGTTTTGATATATAAGTTATGTAGCATCTGTTACTTATTGACAACAATCCTCTATAATTGCGTAACGTGCATCTATCACTTCTATCTATCTAAAAGTAGGTCTATTTTCATATCTATTTTTAGGTAGGTATCGTGAATCTGAAATGGTATTTTATGTAATCGTTGCATAAAGCAGGTAAAGCCTCGCGGCCTATTATGTAATAATTGCATACAATATTTTTTCTACGAGTAAATATAATAATTAAACAGATACAATATTTAATGCATATTTTGTTAACAATCCATTGCAACAAACGCAATTTTTTGTAATAAATTTTAACGCATTTATTAGAGTAGGCAAACATTCACGAAATTTAGACGAAAGCCAAACAAACAAATGTTACAAAATATAAAATCAAAAAGATAAAATAGGACTGGCCAAGTAGGTACCGCATATTTTTTACCGATCTTTTTTATAAAGATTTATGGCCCGATTGCAAGACTTTTAGGTCAATTTTACCAATCAGGAGGAAAATAAGACTTTCTTTTTTTTAAAATCCTTAAAGTACTCTAATGAAATTTTTCAGTTCAGTGGCCATAGACGATAGAATTTTGATTCAGACCTAAAAAAAGCGCCTTTATGATATGGTTTACGAAATTATAATAGACAGATTAAAGTACGGTAGTAGAAAAATGTTTTTACGTTTTACTTTTTCGAAACGGTCTTTGGTTTTGACAGCACGGAGCACCAGCTGATTACAGCACATGTAATGTGATATAATAATATTCAGTAAAGCTTTGTTTGTACCAGGGTTTGAACCCATGTATAGGTATTTTCTACTAATAATAAGATAGATAATAATATAATAGAAGATAAAATTAAATAAATTTACTGCTTCTTCGTAGGGTTCAACCCCGTCCTCGATCTGTTTTGCAGCGTTAAGTCTTGAGCGGTTATTGAATCCAGGCGAAGATTTATGCGTCTTGGAGATGGAATGTTTCTGATTTATCCTCGGGTCTTGCAGCCCGGAAGGTCCAGGGATCGGCTCAGTATTGCTTGACACAGTAAATACTTTGCCATCTCGGTCTCTACAAAACAAGAAAATCAAATTCCAGTAATTATTTGTATAGTAGGTACTCGCCGTTTCCTAAAATTCCGAGCTCGTCGTATTGTTAACTCGACATAGCTAAACACATTAGTTTATGCTAAGTTATTCATTCAAATATGTGTTGTCGAGTGTCATGTAATGGATAGACCTTTCACACAGGGGATTTCCGAGCGTGTGTCCATAGAGATAAGTATATGTATTGGCACGAGGGCGCATAGAGGGTGAGTTCAGTTACGCGTAGCTAGAGGCCTTGATGATTTCACTATTTGTTGCTATTTGATTTTAAGTCGATGATATTATAAAAAAGTATAACTTAACCCGTTTGCTTAACTGCCATATTGACTGAATGGTTATCACGCTGGACTGCGACGTAGAGATCCCGGGTTCGATTCCCGGGCCGGGAGAAATATTTAATAAAAATGGAAGTACTTTAATTTGCTACCCCGTGAACCCAGTGACGGTTAAATCGTGCAAAATAGCTGCGCTTGAGTTGAATTTTTTTTTCATGCAGTTAATTTTGATATATATGGTATGCAGCAAGTAGTTAATTTTACCACTCTCTCTCCGCATAAAAATACTTAAATAACACAAGCGCAACTACAATCACAAACACCACCACCAAATATACCCAACACGTGGGTTGCATCCTCAGGAGCTGTCGATTGCTCGATGCTCGGCCAAAAAATATCTGCATGAAAAAATATTCAACACAAGCGCAGCTATTTCGCACGAGTTAACCGTCACTGGCTTCGCGGAGTACCAAATTAATTTACTTCCATTTTTATTAACATGGACTTCCATGAAGTAACGCCTGAATATATTAATTACTGGGAGAAAAATTTATTAAATATTTATTAGTTGTCTATGTGTGTGTTTCCAAAGTGTGGTGCTATGAGTGTGTGTGTGATCTCTGGACACACGCTTACAAGTCGTCGGTAGGAAAGGGGTGTGAAAGGGCCGTCAACCGGATCTGGGTATGTAGGTCGCATCGAGAGTCTTCATGCAATTGGAAAACTGCACTTAAGTGTGACGATGTAGTATATATTCAGAAGGTTTAAAATAATAGAAGAGGCATAACGCTGTTTTTTAAGAATAGTGGCTCAAATCAAAATATTTCATATTAATTTTTTAATAGAGCTGCGTTCGGAAGTGCCAAAATATTAGTATAAAAAAAAAACACCGAGCATTTTATTGGTTAAAATAAACAAGTGAGAACATGGACCGGTGTATGATTCGTCAGTTTTTGACTTAAGACGTGCTTCAGTTGTTTTTATTAAAACTTTTTAATCAGCTACCCCTTGCAATACTAGTTATAAATCTAAAAACTTAAAGATGCGACTCGCATTTGTTTATATTTTTTTCGATAATGAATTGAGATTTGACTTCACTATCGTAATCTGTTAAAACGGCCATCATAGCCTGCCGGTACTGTAGTAATTTATGTTGTTTTGTTTATAAGTATTCTATTACTGGAACCTACTTTCATAGCATGTGTGACGGAAATGAAGTCCTATTGAAAATTGTAATAATTTTATTTCAAGCAAGACCATAAATACAATAAAAGCTGATAAACTAAAGTTAGGGATCTCTTATACAGCATATCAGTTTTCTAAATATAATTTTGTGTACGGAATGGGCACTGGGGGTCTTCGAGCCAACGGTTTCGAATCCGAAGGGTGCCGACGGGTGAATAAATTGCTAGAGTGAGCAAAAAAAGCCATGTTACTGCGTCGTTAACATGGCTTTTCATTCTTTCTGCCAGTTCAATTAGACGTACGATGTTGAGTGCTGCTTGCCGCGAGATAGTCAGAGCCCAGCTGGCAGGAAAGATCTGGTTCCACGTTGTAGTATATTTTGCTGCGATGCGATGCGAGGAACAAACTGATAAACCAAAGCGAAGGCTTGATTGCTATATGAATGTTTTACTCAGATATGACCGATTAAATGCACCATTGAATTATAGGCCCTCAGTCGCTGCGCCTTAATATCTCAGGTATAATTGTTTACGTCTCAAGGTTATTTATTTAAATTTTTTCTATCATTTCTTTCATCCTTGCAAATCTTATCCCTTTTTGTATTTATTACTTTTTTATTAGTGATGGCATTGACAGCCCTTTTTAGGTGTGAAACCCCTAACTCTGTTCTATATATGGGGCGTCCAGAAAGAGCTCAATAAGGAAAATGGGAAAGTGGCGGCTTTACTGGGAACAGTAAAGGATATCCTTTGTTATAATCTTCGTACTCGTACCTAGTTGGTAATTCTCAATATTTTTTAGTCTGGAAGACGCCTTGATAACATGGCCACAAAATTGAACATAATTTTTTAACCAACATTAAGTTAATACAAGTTAAGTTTTATTTAACGTAGTTTATCGTTTAATATTTATGAACGATACTGGCACATAGCTTTTAAAATCACCTTTATTATATGTCTTTTAGCTTTTAAAATAACCTTAACATAACACCGTCTCTAGATCGATTTAGTACTTAAGATATTTTTTAAAATAAATACTGATATGGGTATTAAAAAAATAAAACTATTACTTTGTCTGTCTTTTTAGTCACGCATCACGCAAAACCTACCGAAATGCCTCATTGTAGCATGACAGACTTCCCTTAAGTTACGTAATTCGTAATAAAGTCCCCAAGGAGCACACTTTATAAGCCTTAAAACTGTTATATCTATAAACAGTCTTCATATGGTATAGATTTAGATAATAGGTCTCTATAAATGGTTTTAGAAAAAGAAATTGTTCTTATAGACTTATTTCACTCAAGTCCAAATTTTAACACCTTCTTAATACCAAACAACTTAATTAAGTGTAATCTCTCTTAAGATTTACTCTTATAGTCCTTATTTTAAGTTCGTCTGTAGAACAACTGATTATATTTAGCAAAATTGTTCTATACACATCCAGTAAAGCCTATTAATACTCTAAAAACTAGTGTTCTTAAGTTTATTCTAGATATATTTAATTTATAGACATTCTGTAGTGTTTGTACTTATTGACAAACACGTTATAGCGCGTCTTTAATAAATTTTAATTAAAAAAATACTACAATTAGGGTTTTTACTCTATTGGACGTTGTAAGAGTTCATGCAAAATGGATAAAGTAAAGAATATTAAAAGATCTGGTGGAGGTGGTAAACCTTGGATATTAAGTCACATCATTCGATACAATCAGCGTTGCCAATGCCAATTGTTCAAAATCCCCAAAAATCACTATATAATAACAATAATAATAACGTACACTCAACATAGCCCCGCACTAGGGAAACCCTGTGTCGCGGGTGCCATGAACACACACGTGACAAGACAACCACAAATTACATCCAAACTCACGAGAGAAATGAATGTAGGCCATACAAATGTTTCTCCCGACCCGGGAATTGAACCTGGGACCTCTGCATGGCAGTCCGGCATGGTAACCGTTCGGCCACGGAGGCCGTTATATTAATTATAATATTAATTAGATTCAACATTAATCTGTAATCAGTCTGAACAAAAAATCATTTTTCTTTGCCTTACAAAATTAAGTAAATTGATTATTTGTTGTGCATTTGGTGACACTATGTTAACGTTAGAAATAATCAATGAGTTTCAAACCTATATTTAATATTTAAAGTTGACGAGTGGTAAGTTGTTGGAAGTACTAACTGCTCGGCTTTGTTTTTCAATAGCTGATTTCGTTTTGCTTCATACCAGGGACCGTTCTAAGCGGGAGAAAGAATCGCGAACTCAACATGCTCCGACTGGTAATTTTACAATTCAGAACCAAGTGGTCTAATAATCATTCTATTTAAGCTGCTTGTTAATTATACGAGGGATGTGCGATGTTGAATAACACGTCGATATAGTCCATCACAGTGTTTCTAACAGTAACGATCAAACTAGCGATGCATCAGCAATTGATAGATTAAACAAAATGATAAAATGTTAGAATCATTTTCCTCACATAGCGCCAATCCCCACAAAATTCCCAGTCTAGTTGAAACTCCCCACAATTTGGGAAATTCCCTACAAATTGGCAACGCCGGATGCAATAGTCGTAATTCGTGCTCGGGCCGGTCATGGCCGGCATTTGTTTGTTGACAAATAAATAAACATTGTGAAGTAATTCCGTGTTGTGAAATGATAAAAACAATTGAAATAAGCGCGTAAACTACTGTACTTCAATGTTGTGTATGTGTATTGTGCCGTCTATCAATAGAATACAGTGAAATCATTGTGTGAATGCGGTTGGCGTGAAGAAATAACCTCAATTTTGTAATGAAAATTTTATTTCTTCCAACATAAGTTAGATATGTCATTAAAATATTCCTTATATTTATATGATAGGATATTAAAATTTATCCACCTTTCTAGTCATATTATAACACATTCCATATAATTATACAGAATAACGTTTTTTTGAGACAAATTAGATTTTTTCAATTGTTTTTTTAACCTAGTGTTTTGAAAAGTTTTTTATTTTGTTGGTAGGTCAATGCATAAAACGCTCACTTTTTCGTATAACCTTATAAAGGTTTTGTAATACTGTCAAATGAAAAAATCGCTTAGAAACATCGCGTTTTGTAGACAATCATAAAAATCTCATAGGAGGAATATTCTTCGACAAGTTCAACTACACTAAAGCAAGTAAAAATAATCTTTTCGTATTCTAAAGTTTTTCTATAGATAAAGCTATAGACAAAATGCTCCCAACTGTGTTTTGAAAAAAGCTTTTAATTCTTATCGCCATTTTTATTTTTAAACAATGACTATGAAGTAGACGAGAAAATTTTCTTTTCTTTTTAAAAAGTAAATCTAAGTTGAAATTAGCTTGAAGAAGCCTACTTCTTGGAAATGGTTTGTTTTGTGAGTTATTTTGTATATTTAAAACCGAAAATCGATAACTGTATTTTTATTAAGATTATATTTTATACATAAATATTTAAAATTTAGCGAGCGCATTACTTTTATGACAGGTTTTACATCACTTTTCACAATGTATTTAAAGTCGCATTCGTATTTAAAGTTAATTTGCGCTTTCTAACCGATTAAACATTGCGCGAAAAAGTCAGAAATATTATATCTAATTTCGCCATGTTGCAATTTTGATAGTTTATGTTTTGTAAGTCATTAAATTTGAAATCTATTAGCATTAAGAGAATTGCGTCCTATGTTTGTAACGCTTTAGTATTTTGGTTTTAAAATAGCATTACTAAGAGAACTATCATAGACTATAAATTATTTAAAAACTATCTACAAGACTAAATAAAAACTGTCTACATTCTACAAATGGCCTTGTAGCATTCTAGAAGGGTTACTTCAGAAAAAAGATAAGAATCACTCTTAACACTACCTACAGATAGTTTCTCAAAACACTCTTGTAATCTACTAATAAAGTTGTGCCCACTTTTACTTTAAATTATCTAGAAACCTTCTTCGAGATATCTTGAGGGAATTTGAACTCTTCAAATATTCAATCGAATTAAATTCTATTAGATATCTTATAGTATATATTTAGATATGGGTGTGCTGCTTGGGTCTGCCCTACCTAATACGAGATTGTGAGTTATCGACTAGTGCCTCCTTGGTTGACAGGCAAGTAGCTAGATTTTTTATCGTAGAATTTTTAGGTTTTTATGTATAAAAAAATACGATTGGCATTATTTTTTTAATTATTAAATTAAAATATATATTAATTTAAAAATGTTTGCCTCTCACTTTTGAGATTGTACATTTAAATACATCAATACATACTCACATATACTTGATGCTTTTTTTCCATCAGGGGAGGCAGATACCACATCCTTCCACTTAGTATTCTTGAGCTGATTTTCCTTAAGAAAGTCCTCAATTTGGTTGTAGTACTTTCCCCGTGATTGGCTCGTACCAACTAGCCCATTCACACTCGCCTTAAAAAGCTCCTTTCATTCTTCTTTATTAATTAAGATTCGTAAAAAGTTCCCCATACAAAATGTCATGGTTAATCCGAGATTTCTTCCTTACTCCTTACGTTAACTAAAACGAGGCTATGTGACAAAATCATTTTTGAGATATCCTAAAAAGCCATAACCCAGGTAGTATATTTACGTGAGGCGCACTATACGTTTCCGGAATGAATAAGAAAAAAATAATATAAATGGTCAGAAAAGAATTTATTGTTTCTCAAAATATTTTCCGTTAGCGTTAATATTTACACTTTGTCTTAGGAATGTACCAATTTTGTAAACATTTATGCCACTCCTCCGTGACAATCTCTGAAACATATTTTTCATACTCTTCGACGGCCTCTTCAGGTAATGAAAATCATTGACCGCGTAACTGATTCTCAATTTTTGGAAATAAATAAAAGTCACAAGGAGCCAGGTCAGGTCTGTACGCGGGATGGCTCAGAAGGTCAACGTTGTTCACTTTCAAAAATTCTTTTGTCTGTCTGGCCCTGTGAGAACTGGCATTATCGTGGTGCAATATGATACGGCGTTTACGGTTATTTTTACGAAGTTTGTCAATAACTTCCGGCAAACAAATAGTCGTGTACCAATCACTATTCACGGTACAACGATTCTCCAAAGCAACAGTAGCCACGTGTCCAGTTTTATTAAAAAAAGAAGCAGTCATCCGCTTAGATGCACTTCGCATGCGCGCCACTTTGGTTGGTTTCGGCTCATCTCGAAAGACCCATACGTTCGATTACTGCTTTGTTTTGGGATTGTAACTATAAATCCATATTTCATCACATGTTACTACTTTGTCCCACATCAAATTTTGACGCCCCTTCGTTCAGTCTGGTAAGCATGGCATTGCACCAAGTGACGCGATCCGTTTTTTGAGCCACAGTCAAATTGTGTGGGATCCACCGACACAGCTTTTTCACACTCAAATGTTTGTGTAGTATTGATTATATTTGACTCATGCCTATGCCTAAAGATGCCCGAATCTCATGGTATGTCACATGAGTGTATGTTTTGATCATACGGCGCACAGCATCGATGTTTTTGTTGTTCACACCAGTGGACGGGCGACCATCAAGAAATTCGTCACTGAGATTCACACGACCGCGTTTGAATTCTGCAAACCAGCTATAAATAGTCATCTTGCATGGTGTGTCATCGCCAAAAGCAGTTTGAAGCCGAGCGAATCTCCGCTGAGCTGTTAAATTTTTCACGAGTTAAATCCATGTTAAAGTAGAAAACCAATTTCTAAAATGACACCACAATGTAAAAACAAGTGACAGTCAGATGAAACAAACTGTATTCTACAGCTAAAGAGTTCCATTTTCAAATGTTGTAATTACTTTTTAAATATTGTTTATGTAAGTAGCCAGTGCCGAAAACACATAGTGCGCCCTATGTATATACCTTTAAACAATTTCAATGTTCCCATAATAATATCCGATACGTAAACTAACTTACTGTTTTCAAATAGAGAATTTTCAGCTCTATCTTATCTTTGTGTATTGTAAATGAATCTTCCGATTCAGACTGGATATCTTCCGAATTTTGGCTCCTGTTTTCGTTGTTTGTTTGTCAATCGAGCCAAGTTGCTCCATTGTCGTCCGTTTTACTTGATGGGATCGGGTCATGTGGGGTTGTTTTCTTGCTTGGCAAGTCATTTCCACTAAATAAAACTACGAAGTCTGTCGCTTTGTGGAATCCGTCAATTGTTAAGTTTTCATTGAATTCATTTAGGATTGTATTTAGAGATGCTGCTTTCGGTTTGATCTGGCGGTATCCGAACAATCTGGCCAAAACTCTAGATATTTGTCCTATTTTCGCCATTTGAGAATCAAGATGAAAGTTCTTCTCACGCGAATATTTTCCTAGAAAGGAGATATATCTTTTATAGATCGATGCTTTATCTTTATTGTTGGATGTCTTCTTGATCTTTCGAATTGACCAAGAGAATAAGAAGTTATTCTCAATAAATTGATGAGCAGTCTTGTGCATAAGAAAGTCACTTTGGGCAAGAGACATCCAGTTGAGAAACCCAACTATCAGAGATCCAGTGTTGTAGACCTTTCCGTCTGAATGCGGCAGCGGGGGATATGCATGAACGGAAGTGAGTTGGAGAATAGAATTCAAAGAGATTATCAATATTACATACGGTAATTCATCCGCAATCATGTCCATCCTTATCCTTACGATCTCGGACAGTTGTGCGGAGACTCCAGTTTCGACACCGAGAGTCTCTAGCATTACACTGAGGTCTGAGTATGGATCTGTCTTGAACAATTTTGGCACTCCTCTGTACATATTAAATTTTGTCAGTGATCTTGCCCTGTCAAACTCACGTTTGAGTCCTCGCAAATCACAAAATCACAAGTGTCTTTATGTTAGATTTATTCTGTCCATCTAATACAACATACACTTCTGATGTCTGAGATGATGAAATGTCTGAGACCGCTAAGCTCACTCTTTCAAACTGGCTCCCGACTCTATCGAGGAGAATAGAGTTTCCGTTAATCAACCTATGTAAAAACGTCTTGTATATTAACACACCATCGTGCTCCAGGACATCGAAAATGTATTCATCTAACATCAATTCGATATTGTCTGACACTGTGTCTTCTCTGCACTCCATATCCAACGTAATGAGATCTACATGTAGCAGATGCTCTTTCTTTAGTCCCTTGAAATACGCCCGTTTCCCTCATAGAGAGGTCGCTTGGGTTCTCCCATGCTGTGTTTAGATTGACACATCGTTGCGAAGCAGGGGCCAGAGCCGTGATGGCAGAGGGAGGTGAAGGTGCTGTGCCTCTAAGATCTACGTCTTCTAGACATAGAAGGCTGTTAAAGATTAGGCGAGCTGTGGGATTACATCGCAGGATGTAAGATCCTAATCCGCCTGATCCATCTCCACCACATAGTGCATCTTGAAATCTAATGTTGTATCCTCCTAATATGCTTTGTAGTTTATAATGCGAACCTGTCGCTAGTTACAATTATCTCATGCCGCATATTACCCACTATTTCTATACCACTATCTCTTCGCTCAACGGTTGATCAGACTGACTGTGAATCGAATAAGGGATATCAATTTTCATCACAGGGACAATCAGCTCCTGTTTCCAGATCCCTGTATCCGGAAGCCGTCGCACTTCAATCGGAACGATCTGCTTGCAAGCGTGTCGAATTTCCTGGTCTACTCGGAGCATATTCCTTGTGTCGAACCAGCTTCCTTTATCCTTGATCTTGGGGTCTCTCAAACTCACTATTTCATGTTTGTGGGTTCTGATTTTGTCTTTTGCGTTCTTGCTCAGCAACGTCACGTACAGAACTCTAATCAGGCTGCTCGAAACCTTAAGCAATCCTGCCGTCCTGACGTCGTTTATGTCAGAGAAGATCCATAGTTTATTTCGATATGTAATCCCTCTATTCGATCTGATATATTCTGTGAGGTACTTGTGTCTCATATACGAGCGTCCCAATGCCCCAAAGTCCTTGTTAGACAGGGGGTAAGAAGGGGGCACTTTGTGAGGAACTTCAGAAAAAAGTGCTTCGAATCCCGGGCTTCGTCAGAGTGATATCATGCAGGGGTTCTGACTGAGAACGTCTATTAGGTAAAGTCCCATGCCCAATAGTGCGTGCTTTTTTGGGCCTTTTAATCTCAGATATTGCTCTTCGTGAGACACAGTGAATGGAGGCTGCTCTTATTAATCCGTCTAAAATGCCGTTGATGAAATGCCTAGGCAAAATCTTTCGTTAAATACTAAGCGGGAAGATGGATGAGTCTTGTGCATGATGCTGTTTACAACAGATATTTGATCACAATACATGTCACTTAGCCGCGTTTTAATAAATTTTAAATTATTTATATATCTTTAAATGGGTTACTGCAATTAGTTGGGAGTGTGGGTGTTTAACATTGATTAAATCAAAGTAACAAATAAAAAACTTATCAGAAACGTTTTCGAAACTTACAAAAACGCAAAGTCAGTCTCAAATGGCACAACAAAACAATGGCAGTCCAGTCGATTTTTGTTTCATTCAAATTAGACCTAAACAAAAAAATAAAATAACAAACCAGACTTTTGAAAAAATAATGCATTTTTTTGGGGTTTAACCAGTGTTCCACAAAATGAACTGATATGTATATAATACTCGTACTAATAGAGGGGGCGTATTATGAACTTATAAAAAACCATGCAAGTACCAGGCAATTCTTTTTACGCCTAAAAACTGACTGGATAAAATTCGTATTTCGACATACATATTTTTCACTGACTTTTTGCTGGTTATTTTGTGTATAACTGGGACTTGACTAGCTCGTGCTTTTTAGTGTAACATTCAAAAACATGGTTGAATATTTACCGGTAAGTTACGGTGCTATATTTGTCACTTAGTTTAAGAGAAAAATAATAGATACGTATTTTTTATGTACGAAAATAAATAAAGACACTATACAGTAATAATAATAAGAACAATAATAATAATAATTATAATAATTTATACATTTCAATTTTGGTAGGAAAGAGAAACGCGTAAATTAAGTTTCCGAACGACGCGACGTCAAACGTAGACGAATTTCCGAGAGTAAATTTTTACTTTATAGTTTGTTGAAAACATGTCAATAATATTTTCAGAATATTTGACTATAAATTAAATTGTAAGAAATTATACTTGGCTTTAGTGAAAAATAACCTTAGTCTCAACCAATAAATCGGTGGATTTTGTAGGTCTCAACATGTGCGGTTCAAGTTCATCGCAAAGATTGTGGACCATATCTTTGCTAAGCCGGTATCTTTTCATAAATTGTTGTGCATCCATTTCAAACTTATCACTACGATCTCGCAGTTGTCTTCTTTGGATTTTTCCACATTATTATCGTGTGAAGCACCATATTTGAGATACTCAAACATTTCGTATTCATCGCACATGATGAAATCATTTCCTAAAAATATATAAACTGAAAATTATAATAATTATTATACAATTATACACAAAACAATTCAATAAAAGCTACACCAAGACACTGTAAACTGAATGGTTTATTGCGGTTATTTTTTGACAGATCAAACGTGAATAAAATTTCAAAATAACGCGTGTAATACGATGTTGCCAGCCAAACTTTCGGCAGAAGACAGCCTGGTGTCACGTGACCGCTGACTGGCTGGTATTACCAGTTCATAATACGAAATTACAAGGAAGTTAACTTTACGGCGTAAACTGCGTGGAAATAAGAGTTCATATTAGGCCCCCAGGAGTCAGTGTCCTCTCTCAACATTTGGCAACGTTTTTATTTTTGTTTAGTTCTAGATAACGTATAGATTACTAACTATTTACTCATTGAATAAAACATGACTAAATGCACTCAGATCATTCAGAGTCCAGAATAGACCACATAGACCACAAAATCACTTGTATCACCGAGGCCAGTCGTACCACTCAGACTACTTATATCACTGACAATTCAGACTACTAAGACGGCCCAGTTTACTAAGACCACCCAAGACAATCAGGCTACCCACGACAATCAGGCCACCCAGCCACTAACACCATTCATATTTCATGGAGTCTTCTGAATATGGAGTTCAATTAAAGTACTTTAGAAATTGTACCAACAATAACAGTGATACTGTCGCCACTTTGTAGGTTATTGAATATAGAGTAGACTGTAAAACATACCTGGTTCAGAATATTCTCAATATAGATATTGAGGGATGCCAAAATAAATTTTCTTTATAGGTATACATGTATGCGGATAGGAAGACACTGAACCAAGGTGAAAATGCTCATAACTCTACATATTATGCTACGACGAGGAAACCAAAGTGGTAGTTCGGTTTCATGAGTTTCTTGAATAATTTTTTTTGGCAAACTCCCTATCTTTGTGAAGAAGCACAGGATATTTCAAATCTTATGGCCAGATTGTGCGTGTGGGGTAGTGTTTTTATTTTGATAATATACAGGTAAGGTAAAAAAGACAACAAAAGCTTAAATACTAGAAAGTAAAGCTAGGATTTTTAAATTATATGAATAAAATTTATTTTGTGCGTGTTATACGTCCTTTTGACCTGAAAACACCATCTTAATCCAAGACCACGCCTAAATTTCTTGATAAGTTAGTTTCTTTACCTACTACTTCTTGTGGAAAGTGTTGAGTCAGAAGTTTCTTTATATCGATGATAAGTCTATCAATCAGGTTGCAACAATGTTCACTCTCTTCTTGCAGAGGCACTACGGAGTAGTCAATGCCATTTCAACCGAGTCGGCAGCATTGAATTCTTCTCCCACACTTGTCACCTGGACTGTCGAAGTCCTCAGCCTCTCCAGCCGAAAATAGCGTCTAATGGTTATTACATATCCTCATGTTCATTGAAATATGATTGAATGTGTTGTTAGTCTGACGACAGATTTTCTGAGCCTGGTAGGTTGTTTCGGTTACCAAAAACCAAATTATCGACATGGCATTTAGTAGTAATTTCTTTAAATTTTTAATTTGTGCTTGATATATGATATCTAATTGTAGCAGTGAGAAAAAATGAGTTATATATTATGCCAAAAGTTATTCTGTGGAGCAAGTTCCTTCCCTATCTTTTCTCTTGGAGTCCAATTTGAAGGAATGCTTTCTCTAAGTCTACTTCAATCCTTACTTTCCTAATTCTGAAATTAAGCAAGTCAAGTCTTCCAACCTTCAATAGGTTTGCTGTAAAGCACTCATTGAAACTTTTATTCCCCACTACTTTAGACGAGGCATCATAGATCAGGCGACCTCTCTTACCTTTCTGCCTGTCCATGCGGTGAGTTAAATAGTGGATAAGAGTTATGTGAGAAGCAGTTATTCTATCGACTAGCACAATTTCGTTGATATTTGCTTCTTGTTGTTCTTTTAGTACGTTATCCATACTCATGAAGAGTCTCCAAATCTGTTCTCTATCAATATACTTCTAAGGCTTCCTTATGCCAGTCCATAGTTGTTTGGAAGATCCGGTGGGTACTCAATTCATGACCATTTTATGTGATATCTGCCCTATTTGTGTTGAATGTCAGAAGTGTCATTTTAATGTTTCACATCTTCCTCTTGTTGTGTGGCGTGTGGTGGTTGTGTGGAGAATCTGTGAAGTATAGACTTTCAAGAGCCCATAAGAATTAATCATCAATATTTCTTTGCGGCAGAACGACATATAGACTCTGGCTTCAAATCCCAAAATTCATTAAAATTTAAACTATCACCAGTATTATATTGTGTTTGGAAAGTTTCTTTAGATGTAAGAGTCTCTTCAGCTTGGTTCTGCATTTCAATGTAGAATTTGAATTAAGGATCTGGACTCTCAACATATTTTTCCAAATCTCTGATTATGTTGTCTAAACCGAGTCTTAAACCTAGCTTTATTTTGATGACTTCCTTTAAATCGACTTTTTCTTTGATGGTCAGAGACGCTGTGTAGGTGCCCCGGCTGGACCTAGAGCCTCCTCTTCAGTCCAACCTGTGACCCAACAGGATTGTGCTTTGATAGCTAATGATCACTTTGATAGCTAGTAATCGTATTGATAGCTAGTAATTGCGGTACAAATATACACGCCAGCTAGTACCGACCCGGTAGATGCCAACGATGAGCACCCATATCGTAAGCGTCAATAAGGAAAGTATACTGCGGGTCGAGTCAGTACCTACGTTGCATATTTATAGTCGTATAACAATACTGTTACAGTATTAAATAATAACGTTACTTCGGTGTCTTTCCACCGTGTCTGTGCATGTCGTAATGTTAAACAGTACATAGGAGGACTTACTAGTTGTTTGTCTCTTAGTGTACATTCACTTACACTGCCAATATTTAGTTTGAACTATACTGAAGTGCACTCGGTTGCCGCCATTGCTGTTGGTGTTTCTTCTGTCTCGATAGTGCCAAAATAACAATTTAGCAAAGGCAAAGCAGTGTTACAATATAAAAAATGCGTAAAATTGAGTTTGTTTACTCACCAAATGACATCTCGCATGATTCGCGACAGATACTTTTGTAGCTTGATGAATACGGACGAACTATTTGTTTTACTTGACATTAAATAATTTTACCATTTCAAATTTTTAACTTTTCGATTTCGTTAATTTTAATTTTACATTTCTAGTACAATGATTTCAGACAAAAATAACCGGAAAATTGTTCTTGTAAATGGGATACTGAGCATTCATTATAATACTGTGACCTATTGTGTCTTCGTAAAATTGTAATGTACAATATTTTCTCTTGTAATGATTTACGATGCGTATTCCAATATAGGCAGTCATTAAGAGAGTTACGCGACAAGTGTTTCTAAATAACTTATTTCTGCCGCCAAGCAGTAATGTGAGCATTACTGCGTTCCGGTTTTGAACGGTAAGCATGCTGTTAGCATGGGAGTTGTCAACTTAGTGTTCAGTGACAACTCCTCTCAGATCTTTGCGATCTAAAGCTTTGAGTAGCACTGGAACTACTATGGAAAGGCGTGTCGCTTACTACCAGGCGCATGAGTTGTTATGGGGCTCACAACACTATACACACGATACACTTGGTAACATAAAATAAAAAAATATTTAAATAAACTACTGAAGAATTTCTCTATAAACAACATTTTTAGTTCTACCTCATGGTACTAAAATCAGCAGATTCCTATGAATATATGTCTATCTAACCTATAGAAATGTAACATAAAATTGTTCATGCGAAAAACAATTTTGTTCGAAATTGTTATTATTAACATTAGCGCCTGGGATTTGTTAATTGTTATTGCAAAACACGCATCCTTGGTATACCAAGTTTATTATAATAAAGCCACGTGTGATCACATGTCAAAAGTGCTTTTATAACATCATCATCACTTTTTGATTTCACCCACTGCTGGGTACAGCCCGAAGTTTGTGCCATCTACCACGGGTACGTGCGTTCCATGATCCGAGTTCCAACATTCTGGACTTTCGTCTTAATCTGATCTCAACGTTCAGAACTCGGTTTACCAGGTTGATGCCTCTTATAGCATGGCGCACTCCTTGGCCCTCTGTGCAACTCTCAACCTGTATACAGTCTCCTACGTGAGCATCCATGTCAAGGTGGCACCATACGTCAAGGTGGGTAGAACACATTGACTAAACAATCGGGTCTTCAGACTATGGAACCTTGTCTGCTTTAAGAATGTCATCTAGTTTTTGAGATCTCCTTTTTTTCTCCTTATTTGCCAAGGATAGAACATCCGAGATAGACGTACTAATCACTCTCTCCAGCCTCTTATTTCCCACCGTGACATTGCTATTTGATGGATTGGAGAGGTTCGCCATAATATTTGTCTTGGGCTTGGGCATATTCATCCTCAGACCAACTTTCAAAGATGCATCATAAAGTTATTCTAACATTCTTTGGAGATCGTCAAAACTTTCTGCAAATAGCACTAGATTGTCCGCGAATCTTAGGTGAGAGAAATGGACACCATTGATGTTAATGCCGCAGCTATCCCATTTAAGGGTTCATAGACATCCTAAATGCTGTAAATAATTTTGAGGAAATGGTATAGCCTTGTCTCACTCCTCACTGGATGGAACGGGGTTGGTTATCGTACCTGCAGAGTGGCTGAACTGTTGAGCTCCCGAAGCTCATACACGTAGCGGGAATCGATGTAGCAGCTATGGATGAAAAAATGGAGATCCTTTTATAACATAACTACATGAAACAAATTATTTACTTGTGCAATTTACAGCTCTTCTGTTTAAGCACGAAAAAGTTATCCTACTAAATTCGTTCGTAGAACCTTTAAACCTCTACTCAGAAAAGTTGTCATTTTGCAGATGAGAGTGCAAACATATTTTTTGAGAAAAAAACCAATTTTAAAATCAAATGGATAATTATACGGTATCAGTGGTTTTCATGCTACGAATACAAGGATTAATATAGTCATTTAGCACTATTACTTCGATGACGTTTAAAAAGGAATGTCTGAGAAATCTTATTTTTAAGATTACGTAATGAAATTATATCAATACTCCTTGAGAAAATAAGGATTCAATTGCTTTTTTAGGTCTACAAATATTTCACTTTACACTATTACATAATTATGTTCAAAATGTTACGTTCAGGGTAAAATGTATTCTACCTATAATTTTTTTATGTTATTTCTTTCTTGAATAATTCTATCTATCTAATTTTAAGGAACTTATAGAATTATTCGATTGGTTTGTATTATGTCAGATGTGAAACTTCAGGTGTAGTTTTTGCACAGTTTTATCAGTAGCTAAAAATTACGTAAATATATATTTTTAATGTTAAATTTAAATTGAAAACATTCACATTGCCAAAATTACGAGACACATCCCATTAGATCCTACG
>NW_020653200.1:7308267-7318173 GCF_003589595.1 Hyposmocoma kahamanoa
CAGTACAAATCGGCAATTTCATACTTTAACCCCTATTATAATATATTTATTTAGAGTTAGGTATATATATTTGCGTGTGATGGACTTTGGTGACACGGCTCACTGGGCTACGATCGCTCAACATATGGTACTGGCAGAAAACCAGCACTGTTTGACTTCTCTCGGTCTACAGTACTCGTATTTATGCTGCGTTAGGGCCATTTCAGCATAAACTGTAGTCATAGGTACATTAAAATTTTATCAGTTCTTGTAGTATTTGTTTGTTTTACTCGCAGTATTTGTTTTTCTCGCAGTATGTGTTGTATATAAATGTGTCTAAAATTAATAATGAATGTTCTATGTGCTTTTATGTTATACTCTGGGAAGTGATTGTAAATGTTTTGTTTCTGTTTATATTTGTACTGAATAAACGTGTTATCTATCTATCTATCTATCTTATTGAGCTATAGAAGTCAACCGTGACCATGGGACCTGTAATGGGCCCGAAACGTCGGTTTAAATCCGGAAAAATAGTTTCATTTCCTATGTGTAAAAATCGCGAAAACCTAAGAACTCGATATATAGAAGATAGCTTCGTAAGACGGTTGTTGATAGAACTTCCTTTTGACTGCGTAAAACGTACTTAATTGACAATTTTGTATTCTAATGACACACACACTCATAGCCCCGCATTAGGGAAACCCCGTATCGCGAGTGCCATGGACACACACATAGACAACCATAAATTACGCCCTAATTCACGAGATATAGATATAGAAATATTTATTTCTCCCGGCCCGGGAATCGAACCCGGGACCTCTACGTGGCAGTCAAACATGATAACCGTTCGGCTAAGGAGGCAGTTATATGTAAATAACATTCATTGAAGTAGAACATTAGTAGACCAGTCCCATATCTTTCTACATAAGTTTTGTTTATAGTGCCCCTCCCTATCAACCTCTCGGTTATGCGGGAATGGCACTATGACCTGTGCGAGCAAACCCGCACTGGGACCATTTTGGTCAGGTCCCAACCCTAGATCAGCCCGTTTGCATGGACTTCATCCGATTCTCTGTAAGTCTAGTGCCTTAGGTGTGCCACCCCGGGTTCGCGTACAGCACCCTCCCTATTTTCCAGATAGGTACCGGAGCTGTAGGCACGCTCGGCGCTCACTTCCCGTCGTGATTAACGGTTACCACCGTTGAGCCCTCGACTCCAAATCTCCTCATTGGTGGCGGAGCTACAGCTCTACAAGCTTACAAGGCACGCTCACTTTCCGACGGAACGGCGTCTCTCTAGTTCCCAATTTCCCACGTTGGTAGACCAGCCCCATATCTTTCTACATCAGTTTTGATTACAGTGACTTTCCCTACCGACACTTAGGGTATACGAGAAGAAGGTCATTTTGGTAGACCAGTGGGAAAACAGTTGCTTATAAATACAAGGGTCGATGGTTCGAACTATACCTATGAACAGTTATGAGCAAGCGTCCGGACTTTGACCTGGCCCTTTGTTGAAGGCTGGGTTAAAATCTATTAACGTCCGAAAACGAGAGCAGTAGCTAAACTAAGCAAAAGGTACTAAGAGCAATAACTAAATGTTTGTTTTAAATCGAATTTTGTTAAAATTTTATGACATTATTACAAAATGTTTATTGCTTTCTGTTACGATTCGATTTGCATTTCTATTGAATCGATTCGCTTGAAAATCGCATTAAAATAAATCGATACAAAAAATTGTTAGATCGTGTGCACTTGAATCGATCTTCATAAAAATCGAATCGTGACGTGATTTACGGATTGTTGATCACCGTATTGCAAGGTGAGTATTGCGTGGTTCTAAAAATATTTTTTACATCGAAATTGGAATATGAAAATATGAAATTATACCAAATTCCGTATTCGTCGTTTCAACCCTTGTTTTTGAGCAGAAATTGATTAAATCCTCTAAGTATTTGTGTTAAACCACGGGCAACTTGATTGGGTTTTTAATCCTCTGCCCTTTTCTTCTTCTTCGTAAGGTGGCTCTCCAACTAGTGAAGGTTGGCAGTCAGCTCAGCATATTTGGGTTAAAACCCGGGCAACTTGATTAAGTTTTTAATCCTCTGCCCTTTTCTTCTTCTTCTTAAGGTGCCTCTCCAACTAGTGAAGGTTGGCAGTCAGCTCTTTATCTTTATTTATTTATTATACATTTATCATTCTACTCTCGTAGGTTTCTCAGCCACGATTGTTTCCTACGATCAGCTTTCCTTTTACCAGCGACTTTTCCCATTATTATCAGTTGCAGAAGCTCGTATCTGTCATGCCTAAGTATATGACCCAGACATGCAACTTTTCTCTGTTTGATAGTCTGCAAAAGTTTACGCTTTTGTCCAACTAGTCGCAGAACTTCGTCTTTGGTAACTTTGTGAGCCCATGATAAGTGCAACATTCTTCTGCAGGCCCACAGGCCCTTCTCTGTCTATGGCCAATTTCTGCGTTACGTACATTTGTGAAAGGAAGACAGCGTTAAATACCTGCAAGTTTCCAAACCATTTTTGATGAAAAGCAGAAGTTTTATGCCCAACTTTTGACTAAGAGATAAGTAGCCAAGTTAGTCATAGTAAAATTAATACGTTTCAAATTAACTGGTCAAATACATAAATATATATATGCATATCTATGTGTTCATGCCTAAGAGTTTTGTTTTTCAGATCGATCATAAGTATTATGCTTCCGGTTAAATACACAAACTTGTTGAAAGAAATTTTTCGCCGAACAGAAAATCACTAAGATCTTTAGAAAAGGAAAAAAGCGTTTGAGTTTGTTGAAACAACATTGTGGAGTGTCGTTGAGCCTTAGTATGATGATATTTTTACACTAATTCCGTCTTGGAAGACGGCCTTGAGCAGATGTGGACAGCTGCTCAAGGCCGTAGCGAGAAAAGTGAAAAGATGAATACCTACACAAAATATCCATATTCTATTTATTGAGTAGCCTTCTTAACGTCATTCACAAATTATTTACGCTACCAATCACTTTGTCTAGACAAACGAGTGACACGTCATTACACTCCGCTGTAGTAGCATGTTGCCATATGGTTGATTAGATTGTTATACTTTACACGGAAATATGTGTAGTATGCTTAGACAGACGCAAACAGTAAAATTGATTAGTTTTGGGTTACACGAATGTTAATGTAAGTGTCATCGTTCGCAAATGAACGAACGAATAAATGAATGAATAAATGAATGGTATCATCTAGGGAGACGATTTAGATCACAGTCTAAGGGATCAGAGATTCATAAAACAAGCTTTGACGTCGACTATGCAAAAATTACGAGCTAAGCAATCAAATCAAAGCAAATTTTTCTTATTTACAAACCGAACTTTGTGTAAGTTTAATCAAGAAAATATATTAAACTTTGAGTTGCCTTTGTGATTTTTTGCTTAAACTTATACAAAGTTAATTTTTTAGTTGGGATGAACTTGCTTAGCTCGCCACCTTGCTTGTCGACGTCCAAGTTCGTTTTATAAAGCTCATACGGTCTTTACGGTTCTTTGAAGAATTGTGTAAACTAATGACATGTACATTTCAAATTAGTGATTTCTTTCACCGTTAAAACCAATAGTATTATGGTACATGTACAAGGTACAGTACACTAGTGCAGTGATAGCAAGTGTTCTCCAAACCAGGCTGTCATAACAAGTGAATTACACTGTATACTTACTTAACAAGAAGAATACCCATTACAGTGTTATTCTTCATCCTTCACAATTGCCAAATACTTAGCATTACTATCACGAAGAACACAATTAACTAATCACTACTTATAATCCGTAGTGATACAAAACACAATGATCTGTATGAAAACATAATATAATAACGAAAATAAAAGATGGATTTATATACAATAATATAGCAATACCTACATTATATAGGTATGCACTACAGGTATGTTCAGTACGGTTAGTCAGAGCGGGCTATTCTGACCTCGTAACGAAAAAAGGCACAACTTTGCGTACTTTATACGGCATTTGTGCCTTTTTACGTTCCGAGGGCAATATTGCTGGGTACACAAAAGACCGAGGCAGCGCCACCGGCGCACGCGTACGGTTACTACGGAAACAATTACAGACACGGTTACAAAATTGAGATGTATCTACTTATCGCCGTAATATCTCTCGACTTATTAGTTGTTGGTACGCATCGCATCGTATACATAGCACGCATCGGGTTTCAGTTTGCGTTGTACTGATTGTGGTATTCGTAAGACACGCGCCGGATGTCGATAATTGCACCAATAAATGCAAATGCAATGCGTGTGGATGACGTCATTCGGATTGTCGGTCAGTGAACGCACCAATCACTTCTGCCCATCCGTTTGGCAGCCTATATCATTTGGCAGCAGCCATGTTACAACGTGTATTTTTTATTTTTCCCTCTCGACATTTTAGTAGTATCAGAAATTTAATTTAAAAAAGACTTTTTAAATCTAGGGGTATAATTATATATAAATGTACATCAAATACATGTGTTGCGATGTGTACAAAAAGTCATACTTACCTTTAAGGCTGAGTTACAGTACCGGTCGATTCGACAATTAAAGACTTTCCGAAAAAAAGTAAACGGAAAATAAGTAGGTAAGTATTCTTTGTGATGGGGTCGAATATGAATGTACTACGTCAACAAAACGCACAGGAAAACCATTTGGACCCAGAGAAATTTGAATTGAAATAAATTTAAATTTGAACGCAGCTATATTATTATTATCTTCTTATGTCGTATTATAATAAAGTTTTGAAGTCAGTTGACATAAACCCTTGCGGCTTCTACCCTAATTAGGAGTAGTCCGATCCATCCCTTGCTGTCATCATATATCCTTTTTCTTCGGCACCCTTAGACATTCGTGGATAAATCTAAGGAATTTATTCGTATTCTTGGGTGTTGACTAGAAAAGCGACCTTTCTTTTCAGACCGTCGATGTCTGGCTCTTTCCATTTGAGGTAAAACTACCCACCCCACCGAACAACGGGATTTTAACATTTTTTTGTAGTTTACATTTTCGAACCCTTTTCATCATTGTATGATAGCGACATATCATGGATTATTATAGATAATTTCTTCTAGTGGTGACGTAATAAGCTATAATTAGAATAAGTTTAAACGAGTCTTAAATAAAAAAATCTAAACCAAAAGATACACGATTTCCATATCTACTTATATACACCTCAAGAATCTTTGACTTTTTGATGGCACACAGAGAGTACAGTATGTTGACTGATACGTTAATCTTGCGGTCGTTTAAGTCCAGCCCAAGCAATTTCTCTCTCTCTCGAATTTTTGCAAAAAGTGTGATAAGACATTTCTTCAACAGGTGTCAAGATCCTTTCAATTGAAAACTATGATATATAGATTTTTAATATAGTAAATGTAGAGAAAGTGAAAACAACAAACTCTTCTTCTTCTCGAAACGTCGAAAAGCGTTTCTATCAGTGATACTTAGATGTCCTCTTAATCGATGACTCTTTAACAACAGTTAGGGGAATTAATCTTTAAACTTATATTTACAATTACTCTACGACGAGCAGTAACAACGACACCCATGAAGTTTAACAATCTTTGTGACGTAATCCAACACCTACTAAGTACATAGGCATCTAAGTATAATCTAGGGATCTTGATATAATTTTTTCATTATTTTGTTTTCAATAAACTATGCATACCTGAATTTCATTAATGAATTTTTAAGAACTCTACAACCGGCTTAGTCAGTCCGGACCATGTCCGGCGGACGTTCAATGATTCTCTGTCGGGCTATTGCGCAAGATAAAGCACCCTGCCTGCGGCTGCTTTCTCGACTTATAAATCCGCATAATCTTAAACGATTCAAGGCAAGAAGAATTCATCAAAGGTCTTGTACACTCCGCACAACTAAGTATTCCATTAAAACAATTTAATATTCCCTTCAATCGCAGTTATATTAACAGTTGGACAAGAGCGTTCATTTTCAATGGCTAACAGATGTCATTTGAGTGCCACGATCATTTTAGCACCATAGTCATTTTAGTACTGTGGTTATTTCAGCACCTTTATTATTTTAGTACCATGGTCATTTTAGTACATGTCATTTTAGTGCCATGGTCGTTTTGGTATCACGGTCAATTTTGCACTTTGGTCATTGGTCCCCGAAAGGTTTTCAAGAGCTTTGATATATTTCTAATGATAATATGTCGCATTTTGTTTCATTTAGGACATTTAACAGGTAGACCAAATTCCGAAGCAGGCTGTATCACTATCCGTGGGTCCATTCGTTATGCCCCCGATTTGAATAAATTTTGGATCAACATTTCTTGTCCGGTATCTAGTCTATTTGCATTAAGAACTGTTAACAAGTGTTTAATGAAAAAAATACGTCCAGTTGCTTTAATTAAGCAAAACCTGTGATTATATTAGGTATCTTTTTACATAAAATAGGTACTTTATGCAAAAAGAACGAAAATCGTCTGCTTTTTTAACGATTGTTAGTATGAAAATTAAATTTTTCTTCTCTAATTTTATTATAATATTGATTGTTTGTAATAGTTGTAGCTTTGTTAAAACTGATATGTACATATATACTTAGGTATGTTTGTTTGAATTGTTATTTACATTAGTTCAAGTTATTTTGATTGAAACAATTATATAATTATATAAATTTGGTATTATGTTATTGTTAATAGCATTTAAACAATTGTGACTTGTACTTATTGATCAAGTGTACTAAATTTTTTTTTATATTAAGTTTATGTTATTTTTAACTATTTTCATAGGGTTCTAACATTACATACCTATTTTTTTTTTGTAAAAGCATTTTTACCAGAAATGGTAGCGCCGAGGCTTACCTTACGGAAAAAACCACTGGAACAAACACGAGGTGAGTTCTATATTATTTATTATAGTCTCTATGGTGTCCGAAGGCGGTGAAGTGGACTGTATTGAAGTGGGAGAGAAGAAAGCGACACGTCTTACCTTTATTTCCAAAACGGGGGTCTCACAGTTTTCGGGCTGCCGCTGCTCTTCACTTATATATTAATATAATAATCCTTTCGTTAGCCTTTTCTCATTTTATTTCCTTTATATTTTATATTTATCATTTGACAATGTCTTCTTCTAAATGAATAAATAAAATAAATGTCTGCCAGTACATTTTATTAAAAGAATAGCTTCTAATTACGTTTATCGTATCGAACTTAAATTGGGGGCAATATACCACGGAAGCATAACAAACGGGGGCACAACGAACGGGCCCCTATCCGCTCCTATATCCTATCCGCTCTATCGGCTCCATTTTATATCTATAAAAGATATCATTATCAAATAGCATGTAAGGTATTAAATACAAATTAATATAAACAGGCACGTATATTATATTTTAATATTTTGTTGTCTGGGATATACCTACCTATAAGCGTGAGGGAGAACAAAGTGAATTGGAAATCCATTTGAAGCCACAATACAGTGAAGCCTCCAGCTGAGGTAATTACCATTAATTGTCAACTCGATTCTAATGTGAGAGCGAGACAGAAATACACAGCCTTGAGAACTATTAAGTAATTAAACGAACGTAGTAGACACAAGCTTTTAAGTCCAGTCACTGTGCCCGTCTTTACACTAAAATTGACGTGTTATGTACCCAAAAGCCGATGTGGAATATGTGACGTATGTATGTGCACGAAGGTATAGACAAGATGCTGTCTATACTACGTTACATCGTAACGACTAACGTGTGTATGTACACATTGTTTACACGCTGTTTGACGTGACGTGTTAAGGAGTGTAGCATCAATGTTTGTATACACGATGATCTTTTCTATTTCAAGCTAACGAGTCTTACATTAGCGCCATTTCTACGTCAAACTGTAGCAAGTAACTGGTTTTGGTTATTTAATTTCTACTAAAACAGCGTTTAAACTGTACAGGCTTTAGCTTAAAAGCACGTTTGAGCAAAGTGTGCAGATTGATCTGCCGTCCACTCACTAGAATGCGGCTAAATGATAGCAAAAGATAGAGCACAAAATTCTCTTTTAATAACAGTTAAAATTAGTTAACGTGTTCGACTTATCGGAACTTACCGTAACCATGCGTTGTTGAAATATTATTAAGCAATTTCAATATTCCAGAATTGAGTAATGGTTTTTTATGATATCAAAAAAATATTTTCTCACAGCCACGTTTTAGTTAGGGGACAGCAGTGATGTGTTCGTGACTGCATGTATCCTATTGGTTAATTACACAGCATTAGATTCAATTAACGTTACTTGGACCTATGGCAACGAAAACGGCAGGCCACCACCAATAAAAGTATTTATTAGGTCATTCCATGTCATAAAAACAAAGTTATGAAAAATTTTCTTTATGAATTTCGCTCTGACCCATGTCTGATACGATTCTCACATCATTCTACGAGCAATTTTCAAACTTTTCAATTCAAATCAATGTCTCTCAAAGGTTTCTTACTAATTCTGCTTTACCGGTTATGTTTAATAAATTCAAAATTCGACTGTAATTTTATTTTCTGTGAAATAAAAGTATTTTTGGTTTTGATACAGGTGTGTGACTCAATTATATGCCATTTTATGCACCCTATTTACTCAAATATGTCGACTATCTTTGGCAAATTTTAAGTAAAATAATATAAGAGCTATAAATAATGTGACAAACACAATCATAATAGGCAATTGCTTAAACCTACTCGAATTAAAAGACTCCTAGTAATATAAACTGGCACGTAAAGCCACCTGTTCAGTTATTTGGCAGTCTCTGTCTATAACCTACAGTGTCGCCATTAAAAAAAAAGAAATTAAAATGATTACTTAATTTTACTACTTAATTTTTTTACCAAAAATGTAATAAAAGTGTTTTCCATTCGTTTTTTAAAACCATTAATCATTACAAATACGATTTCCGACTAGATATACTATTTTACAGTAGGTATGTGGCAATTAATAAATTAAATGACAATGACAAAACAAACATTATGTGTACAGTGTATACAACATTGTTTTTTACCAAGACTACGAAAACAAGAGTTGAGAGATGCGAATAGTGAAAATATGACAACATACGTATAAATAAAACTATTGGCCAGTTAAACTCTCATCAATATGATCGAATAAATTCTTGTTAAGACAGCTGTGGACATACCTACATGATCAATTAGTTAATACCAAATTCGCACAAGCCGCCGGCCAGGGACATGCATAGAAAACACTCATCGTTTACATAATTCCCATTCATAAATGTCGACTTGATGGGTACTTTAGCATTTCTTATCCATCGCTGGAATCTTTATTGCTATCTTTTTATTATCGCGTGCTTTTATTGAAACGTTAAAAGAAAATGTGAAACTAATAGGTATAAGCAAAAATACATCGAAAACAAAAAAGAAAACGCACGGCTGTGTCGAAACTTACCGTAGCTTCAGTACAGTGTTCTATCACGATATCTTTCGTTATTCAGTATCCGTATGAGTAAAACGTTGGCACTTTACTGTATGGAGTTAAGTTCGCGGACGCATGGCGCGTAGCGCATCGTAGCCGGGCGCGACAGTGCCGGCCGACAGGCGCGAAGCTTCTGTCTCCGTAGTTCGCGTAGCCGTCGGGGTCACACTTTGCCTGGTGGTCTGTATCGTCCGATCTACACACGTACAACTCATTTCTATTCTCATTCTAATAAGCATTAAATAGATTTTATAAATGTTTAAATAGTAGACATGTTTTAAATTTTTACTGAATTGATATTCAATTATTTTTGGTGAAATTACTCCACTAGTTTGTTATACTTATTAATACAAAGATCGAACACTCAGAAAAAATTCCTTCGATCCGGCCGGATTGGAATCGACGTCTTCTAGCATTCCGTGGCAGACGCTATACCAACTAAGCCACGGAACGAACCAGCGGATCT